>NW_017805841.1:1737154-1774592 GCF_001891065.2 Hippocampus comes | reverse complement strand
CCCCCCCCCCCCCCCCCTCCAACATACATACTCTCCGAACACTCACACACTCTGTCACACCTTCCAATCACATTTTCTCACACTCATTTACTCACGTGGTCTCAATTTCCCACACTATCGCAAAATTTCTCACTCTTCTCACACACACACTATAATCACACACACTCACTCTCACTCTCTCTCACATTATCCAACGCACTCACTCTCACACATCCGCAACATGTTCACTCTCACGATTTCTCTCTCGCCCTCAGGCACACGCCCACCCACCCACACTGCCTCACACTCACTGAACACACTCACTCAAACTATTGCATACTTTCTCCCAAAGTCACTCTCTCCAGCTCTTTCACTTCCACCCTCTCTTACACACACTTACTCTTGCATGTCCTCTCTCAGACTCTGATATGCTTTCACTCATACATACATGCTCACATATACTTTTACTCAATCATACAGTCGCTTCCACTCTTACACTCTGCACTCACACACGCAGACATTCTTGCTCAAACAGTCAAAACACAACTCCTCTACAACTAAATCATGTTTGCAGCAAGAAATTTTTCACAACAGGGGGTTTTTCACTGTAGCAAATTTGATCTCAGATGTAAACACACACACACACACACACACACACACACACACACATACACACCCCCCCCCCCCCCTCCAACATACATACTCTCCGAACACTCACACACTCTGTCACACCTTCCAATCACATTTTCTCACACTCATTTACTCACGTGGTCTCAATTTCCCACACTATCGCAAAATTTCTCACTCTTCTCACACACACACTATAATCACACACACTCACTCTCACTCTCTCTCACATTATCCAACGCACTCACTCTCACACATCCGCAACATGTTCACTCTCACGATTTCTCTCTCGCCCTCAGGCACACGCCCACCCACCCACACTGCCTCACACTCACTGAACACACTCACTCAAACTATTGCATACTTTCTCCCAAAGTCACTCTCTCCAGCTCTTTCACTTCCACCCTCTCTTACACACACTTACTCTTGCATGTCCTCTCTCAGACTCTGATATGCTTTCACTCATACATACATGCTCACATATACTTTTACTCAATCATACAGTCGCTTCCACTCTTACACTCTGCACTCACACACGCAGACATTCTTGCTCAAACAGTCAAAACACAACTCCTCTACAACTAAATCATGTTTGCAGCAAGAAATTTTTCACAACAGGGGGTTTTTCACTGTAGCAAATTTGATCTCAGATGTAAACACACACACACACACACACACACACACACACACACACACATACACACACACACACACACACATAAACACACACATAGTCAACTCAGCTTGTTTTGTCATGGCCTGATTAGGTTTACCAAGCTGTCCCATCTGAACTTGAGCTACTGCGAGCAGCTTACTGATGTCGCTCTGGAGTATTTAATGGGCAGTTCCATCAGCTCTCTGGACATCAGCGGCTGTAACATTCAAGACGACGTACAGTACTTGCATGCTGCTTATTCCCACAAATGTGTCGCAGACTTTGTATATATATTTATGATGTTGTATTTTTAGGGCCTGGCTGCTCTCGAGGAGGTTCCCTTGAAAAGGTTGATTATTGCCGAATGTATCAACATCACAGATGTTGGTATGGAGGTACAAACCTTGAGTCCACCAACATACTGTACATTTCTTCAAATCTACCCACCTGTCAATCTATCCCTATGTGACTATAAACTGCTAAATATTTGATCACCTCGCAATTGCAACTATGTATTGACCTACTTGCTACATTTTCCAGCAGAACATAAGAAATTAAAGTTACAAATCTCAAATCATTCCTGTGGCTGCAGACAGTGTTATGTTTGGATGAATGTTTAATATCCCACAATTAATTATTTCTCTATACGTTTTCTCTGGAGTAGAATTTGTGCAAGTACTTGACAGATCTGGAGTACGTCGACGTGTCTGGCTGCTTGGAACTGTCCGACCAGGCGGTCAAAGCCTTTTCATTTTACTGCAGAGGCCTGCTCACACTGCGGGTGGCAGGCTGTCTAAAGGTATACAATATACACACTCACTAGTCATGTACAATCTAATGAGAGCCACTACAAATTAAAATTGAGGGCAGCCATGAACAGGCCCACGAAAGAATCATACATTTTAAAATGACATGCCCTTCCCACATAAAAGCTTTGTCACCCATCTGTCGAGGATATCTGGTCCCAATTGGGCCTTGTTCGGCTGAATTCCCTAGTTGGAGTACGAGCCCTGGAATACGTCCAGAATGCCGCTTTAAACCAAAATGGTCAACTTCCTGTTGAATTCTAGGCATGGGTCTTAGAGATTTTATTCATGTTTCCTATCATAATGACATTCAACCCTAATTTGGTCTCGATCGGTGAAAGTGGTGTTTGGAGTAGTTTTTTTTCCCACCTTCCCAGGAGACGCTGCTGAGCAAACATTGTATCCGGCGCCTCTATAATACCCCCCCCCCCACATAATACCCTCTCCAAAAAAAAAATTATGGGGTCTCAATTTCACGACTATTGTTTGTTTTTCACAGGTAACTGATATGGCAATGCAGTGCCTTTCACATGGAGCAGCCCAGTACCTGCGAGAGCTGGACGTGAGCGGCTGTACCCTAACTGATCGCGCCATCAGATACATCGAGAGGCTCTGCCCGCCACTCTCATCAATCACTATGCACGGCTGCAACCGCATCTCAGAGTAAGAACTGAAGAAAAAAAAATTACAGTACTTCATCAATCTGCACTACTCACAAGAAATTCAAGCTGTTTTCTAAGGAACTGAGTGTCAAAATTCACAAGTGTACACCACTTCTTGTGCATACTGGATGTTTATGTGTGTGTGTGTGTTTTTTTTCAGGGAGGCTGCCATGAGGCTACAACCTTATGTGCAGCACTGGGAGTACAGCAACGAACAAACCAAATTGTGGCTTCGATAAAGCAATCTGTGCGCACAAAGAATGGCATGGTATTGATAATCGCACCAGTGAAGCCTACAAGGAACTCAGTAGAGCTCAGACCTCTGCCAAGGCCCAAACAATCCTAATTTGGCACTTCCACAGAAACCTGACTTTTTCTTTCATTAAGATCCATCCATTTTCTGGACCACTTTTCTATTGTAAAAATGCAACTTTGAATGAATGAAAACATTGCTGTCCAATGAAGAATGATTAGCATTTCCAAGTGTTACACATTTGATTGTCATCCTAATAACAAGAAAATGTTGGCCAGAAAGACAAATTGAAATTTCATATGACAATGATGAAAAATGTAGGGAAGCAGGAAAATTTGAGATTTATATTGGACAATGACGCAACAGGTCGGCCTCACAAAGCAGAGTTTTAGGGTTCGATTCCTGCTCCGGCCACCCTGTGTGGAGTTTGCATGTTCTCCCTGTGCCTGCGTGGGTACTCTGTTTTCCTCCCACGTTCCTAAAACATGCATGATACGTTAATTGAGCACTCGAAATTGTCCCTCGGTGTGAGCGTGATTTTCAAACGACAGTGTAACATACAGGGGTGCCCAACCTTTTTTGACCGAAGATCGACTTTTCAAGCAACCGACCTCCCGCACGTGCACGCATACACACACGCATGCCATGATGAGCAACAGCCATAAGGGCCCAGAACACAAACGAAACAGAAAAAAATAAAGTCGATACAAGAGCTTGTGAGTTTGAGAAAAGGAATCAGTGCTTACCTAAGTCGAGACCTGACGCGGCAGCATGGGACGCACTTTGGCAGCGTCTTCAGTGCAACAACGTCACAATCGTAGCTCACGAACGTTTTAAAATGTTTCTCCTGGCATTACAGATTCCCATTCTTTGCAAGTGCCATCGGTGAATTGTACGCGAAACAAACTTTGAATTAGAATAATACAAATTAAAAAGATATATGGCTAGAACTGTAATCGCAAGATGCAAGTGCAGCCAGCTGACCGCTAACAACTTCCGGTGATGCAGGTCACGCGCCGCCATAGGTTAATAAATATTTTATTTTTAAATACTTTTTGTGAAAATGAAACTGAAAGGATGCTTAGATTTCAGTGTGCACTAACACAAAAATGTAGAATATTAATAATACGCACACAGACACACACACTGAAATTTCCATTGGACAGTGTAACAGCATGAATCGGGGGCCAGATAAACATACAAAAGATTAAGTAACGCTCAACGTGGGGGTCGAACCGACGACCCTGATAAAGTCAGGCTCTAAACTGCACTTGAACAGTGATTTTTATTGGACAGTGTAAGAATAAAAAGCAGTGGCGCATCAACCGTGAGTTTAAGAATTTCACACTCTACTGACTGAGCTAGCCGGTCTCTGAAAAGCAGTCAAACCAAGATTTTAATTGACCATTGCAGCAGAATAAAAATTTAAAAAAAAAAATCAAATAACACCCAATGTTCCCTGAGACTAAGAGGCCCATGCTCTACCAACTGGGAAAATGCTAAAATGCTCCAGAAGTCATTTTCTTTCGATAGTGAGAGGGAGAATAACCTGATAATCCCAAAGGGATTTTCATTGGACCGTGATGAAAAATGAGGACTTTCTCAGGACGAACATAAAACATGTAAAAAGATTTCCTTCATTTTATTGGACAGCAGTGAAACATGGAAAGAAAGTGGAGAGAAAAAATATTTTTACTTGATATTGATATTAAAGAAAAAAAAGATTTGTCATTGGACTATTGACCAAAGTGGAAAGGAAAATAAAAAAAAAAATTGTGAGGAAAAATGTTGGAAATAATGCAGAGGTCCACAACAATAAATGGCTTCTAGGAAAGGAATATACTGAGGCCTAAACACCATCTCTCCAACAACTACCTACAGTAATTGTTCATGTTTACTAAGGCAGCAAACAAACAGGAACATAACCTTGGCAGAGGTCATTTTTGCTATATTGTATACTTTGGTGTGTGTGTGTGTGTGTGTGTGTGTTCATATGTACTTTAAATCATGTTAGCTTACCTCAAAACCTCAAATTAAACACTTAACCCCATTGTTGGGGAATGTATGGCATCTTTAGATCATGCAGTTTTACTATGCAAAGACTTATTCAGACTATTTCTTATTGAGTGAAATCAATGTTACTGTAATGAATACCATTTTTTTTTTTTATTAAATAAAAATGTGATTGCACAGAGGTGTGATTATTTCAGTCTCTTCACAGTCACGATGGGTTATATTCATCTGTGAGTGACACTGCAGTGCCACAATGTAACTTTTCAGCGTCCCAGCTTCAAGGACTGCAACCAGCTTTGCGTCCTCAGGCTGACTGAGCCTCTTTCCGTGGTGACTTTGATCCGCTGCCTTACTGGACCATCTGTGTTCATGTAGCCTAGGAGAGATGGAGAACGAAAGAATGTCATGGTTGATTAACAATGCAGTTTTGAACTACTGCCTCCATGAGTAAAAAATGTCGATTATTTTTGTGTGTCTCTCTCCCTCCCCCAACCCACATTCTGGGCTCTGTGAAGAAAAATATGCTCTCTAGTTCCTCACCAGTGACTCTGGTTTGGTTCTCAGTAGTGTTCTCCTGGACTTGGTGCAGAATAACATCATGGCTGACGTCAACCGTGACACCACATAACTCCACCTCTGCTTGTAACGAAGACGGCACGCGGACACAAACCTGTCCTACAGTAAGAAACAAGGGATTCAAAAGCCAGTGGTGGAAAGTAATCATGTACATATACTCTGTTGCTCTACTTGAGTAGATTTTTTTTAAGGTATCTAATATGTATTCCTGATTTAGTTTTACATCCTACATTTGAAAAACCTTTGTCCAAAGAGGCTTGTTATTTTTCCAAATCCCGCAAATTAAAATAACACTAAAAAAAGGCATAGGTAGAGATTTGTAAAGTCAACGGCAATTGATATTTTGACTGATTGAGATTGTGGGGATTGAAAGGTGGAAAAAAAGGAGATAGCGGTAACATGGCGGAATGCAAACCAGAGAACATTAACAAATAATATACTGCAACAGGTTCACAGAAGGGTTAGCTATTAAAATGTATCTAATTTGAAAAAACACATCCATGTGAGGTGTATTATATTCAGCTATGAACTAAATTATCAGTTTTGGTCATCAATTCACATTGTTCGCAAAGCCACGGGAGCACATTGTTTTCATAGCATGTCCTAGTAATTTTATTTTCCTTCCTAGTTGGTGCACTATGCAAGTTAATGCAAGTTTTTGTAGTACTGCGGTATTTTCCGAGAAGAAAATGTTGTATAATTAACTGTTAAAAAAAAGAAAAATAATTTTTCAGTCTGTACTTTTTTCTATGTTTATCAGTCTTTTTTCTAGTATCTGTATTTTATTGTACTTTTCAAGAAATGTCACACAAAGGAAGTACCCTCATGACTCACGCCACACATAAATAGTAAGTGGGGAGTACTTGTACATGACTCCTGAGGCACGCCAGTCATACAATAACTGTGTGTCACCAACTGGTCTTACTGTCATAGCAATGCCCCTCCCTACCATGCTGCTGACTTAATTCTGGTGAACAAAAGGATTTGAGGTCCCGTACTAGGGTACAGTAAACAATGCATATGTTCTTTACTGCACAACCTGAAAAATTTGCATATTTCTACCTTCCCGACTGAGCACTTCCGAGCTGGCGCCGTCTCCCACATATACATCGATGTCTCCACTTTCAGAAGAAAGCATCAAGAGGCCATTGGAGCCATCTGACAAAAACATTAAAACTCACATTCGATCAACAATACAGAGCATTGCATTGTGTGCTGCTATCAGAAAATGTTTACCAATGAGTGTATGGCCTTCTCTGTTCTTCACAGTGGCGTCACCTTTGGACAGAATAGAACACAAAGTCAGTGTGGCTTCGTGACAATAGTGCAAGTAAACAAGATAATTGTTTCCAACATGTGCCTTGCAGGAAGAGAGATTTAGATTCTGGACGGGTGACGCACTTCTTCTCTGCTCTGACGAGGAGTACATTCCCATCTTCCAACAAATATATTAGGGAAACGTTTTTATATTGTTTTTTTTTCTGCACGATCTAATATAAGATCCAATGCAAAAAAATATTTTTTGTTTTAATATATATATATATATATATATATATATATATATACATACACACACACATATATATATTTATAGCGCACGCGCACACACGCACACAAAACTACCAAGCAATAGCTCATAACTCGAAACACTCATAAATTGGGGCACTCATAAACCAAAGTATCAGTGTACACGGTTTCACAGTCATAACGGCCCAATGTGACAAAAATTGCCGTGCACGCCCCTCAATTGACCCAGTGGCATGGCAGCAAAATACATGTGCCTGTTCAGATCACCGTGTATTAGTCCCAGTTCCACCTTTCCCGTGAAGGAGGAGACGCAGCTGGATTCGGCGTAGACGGCCTTGACCGCTAGAGGGCCGTGTTCTGTGGAGACCTTCATCTCGGAGCCCTGCAGCTTCTTGACACGCACCGCCTGCACAACCCAAGCACAGCGCAGTGAAGGGCACTCAAAGACTCTTCTCATCTGTGTAGTGTGGATTGAAAGGTGCTGCTTCCCCCTAGCGTTCCTTTACTGCCACTGGCGGACCACAAGTTTGGGACCTGGGCCTTCAGTGGAAACTCAATCCACCTCTTCATCGCGCCACTATCACATCCCACTTGTAGAAACTACCAACACTGTACAATATAACATCGCGCAACTGTGTCATTTACATCAGCTGGAGCAGTTTTGAATCAATATTTATGGCAAATGAATAAATAAAAATGGAATAAAAATACATCATACTAACCAGAGATACGGATTATTTGATGTGCTAATGTGTGCACCTGGCTACAGACATGTTTTCCTCGTGGAACTACGCTGTCACATGTTTTGCTCTGAACAACCAGAAAAATGCTGGTGTCATTTGCAAATATACGCCCTTTCTTTTTTATTGGTCTGGAAATTATTTCGAGTCTTTGTTCAACTATCTATGCCAATAACATATAGTGACAGTCAGAACAATTAAATGTTATTTCACTAGATGGCAGAATGTGATGAATCTGTGTATCCACTTTTTGTGACATTTTTGTTTGGTCGTGTGCAAACAAATGTGTTTCTAGTCTCTTTTCAAATTTACGCCTCGGCTCAATAAAAGTTGGGAAACAAAGGTTTAAGTTACATGGGCCAGCGCTATAGGTTTGGTAATGCATTGAGGCCTAAATCTGACTGAAAAAAAAAAAAAATCATGCTATTTTTAGCCCACGTTAAGTTCTTGTCTGCTTTGCTGAGTTGCAGCCAAAACATGTTCTGCACTCAGCTGGCATAAAACTCCGCGTGTCTGGCTGTATTGACCCACGGTGTAGGAGGCATGGTCGCCGCGCAAGGCTATTAAAGCCAAGTAGATCCCCTACCCTTCCCCCCAATGATTTTTAATGTAAAAATAGAGGTTTTGTGAAAATGATATTTTTCACAACAGAATCCATTGGATTCTGCGAACCCGCGGAAATTTCACAGCCATGCTAAAAGTACTGGAAGCAGTGCAATCAAGAGAAACTCTACGAAATTAAGCGAATAGACTGTGAGGAGAAAATTAGATTTTTTTTTCACGGAACAAATATTAGTTAAGAATTTATGTTGTAAAGGTAGGTGAGTATTTCTGATTGTGTTTATTCAAATGCATTAAAGTTGTGTTGTCCTTACACCCTTGCCAAAAGCGCTGATATCCACGTTGCCATGGATGGTGCCCTCGCCTGTGACATCTCCACCTGACCGCACCTCCACCAGATGGCCCTGAGGTGCACATACAAAATCAGTGAGTGGGTTCATGTGCATGTCGTCACTAAAATCTACATTTGCTTTGTGCTTTAGCCTTAAATTAACTAAAGTGTTTTTTTTTCCCCAGGGGGAAAAATACATTGATAACGCAATAATTGAGGTTACAGTTTAGCATGGTTCATTTTTTTTCATTGTTAGTATTGTATGTTCTGCTTATATGTTGCTACTCTGTGTGTTAAGTAGCAGTTGTTTAGGGGTTTACAATTACTGTAACATCTACGCTAATTTTTTGTTGGCCTGTGAATAGTGTTTGGTTAAACATTTTGGGTTTTTAAAAAAAGAAGCCAAGGTACCACTTTTGATGATTTTCACAGTCATAACAGACCTCTGAGAGAAACCGTACCCACTATATGGCCTATGATAAAAATATGGTTGATACCTATGATCTAATGGAATCAACAAGTCATCAAATATTCTCCCTTGACACGACCAAAAAAAAGGGATTGATTTAAGTAGATGTTTCTTATTGTGGTTGTTTGGAGGGGTGTGTAACTACATCACTGCATTATGACAGCTGTTTCTACAGCTTAGCTTGTATTGGATGTCATTGGTTTGTGTAGGTGCACCTAATAAAAGGTGTCCCCAGTGAGTGTGTTTTTCTTGACTGACCTTGACTGAACGCAGTGAGCAGTCACCTTTCTCTGTGTGCACCTTGCAGATATCACACTCCATGTTCTTCACCTGCACATTGCCTTCAGCGTGGGTGCGAATGAAGAGATCTGACACACACACACACACACACACACACACACACACACACACACACACACACACACACACAATTACATGTTCCAAACGTGTCAAAATCTATGACTAATCTACATGAATGTATGATTCATCATCTGCACTGATGTATTTATTTGCACTAAAGTTAATTCACAACAGAATAATTTTCTGTACAATAAATCATCCCGTTTTTTAATATATGTTCCGGTACGAATGATTTTTTGTGATGTGCAAAACATTTTACTCGAACTATTATTTAAGTAGGCGGCCTGGTGGACCAGTGGTTAGCGCGTCGACCTGACAGTGCGGAGGTGCAGGGTTTGATTCCGGCTCCGGCCTCCCTGTGTGGAGTTTGCATGTTCTCCTGGGGCCTGCGTGGGTTTTCTCCAGGTACTCATGTTTCCTCCCACTTTCCAAAAGCATGCACATAGGTTAATGGAACACTCTAAATTGTCCCTAGGTGTGAGTGTGAGCACAGATGGTTGTTCGTTTCTGTGTGCCCTGCGATTGCCTGGCCACCGGTTCAGGGTGGCCCCCGCCTACTGCCCGAAGACAGCTGGGATAGGCTCCAGCACCCCCCCGCGACCCTTGTGCGGATAAAGCGGATCGGAAAAATGATTAAATGAATGAATTATTTAAGTACCCCCCCCCCGCAATTAATCGCAGTATTAATGTTCAGTCCTTTCCAGTTCACTTGTTTTTAACTTTTCGCATACCGTATATTTCTTACTCTTCAGGTATAAATAAGGTTCATTTTTAAGAGAGGTTTTAAGTGCACAGCATTTGCATTTAATATTAAGATTAAATGCAAAAAAAAGTGGGGAAGTCTTAAGACAGTCTTACCTACGATTGTACTGTAATATTGCATTGTGTTGAACTGTGAACTCACTGCTCTTGATGGGTACAGACAAATGGACAGACAAACTGCTGTCAGCCCTCTCCGCCGAGATGAACAGCTCCTTGCCATGGTCGTCGTAGTGGACACAGAAGTCCTCCACGTCCGTTCCCTGGTCCCCTCCGTGGACCGCGACGAAGGCTCGGTCCGCTTCGGGAAACGCGTGCGGGTCCAGGGGCCGGACAGAGATGCTGCAACTCAGGCATGCCCGCAAAGTGCTGAAGGGGCTGACCTTCAGGCTCCACTCCCTCAGCGGCGGCCGGTGGCTCGACTCGCCCTCGTCGTACTCTCTGGCTAACTTGCCACCGGTAGTCGTGAAGAGACACCGTTGTTGGTGTGTGCAACGCAGCGGGGTACGAAGACGATTGGCGGTCCGCCACCTGAAAAGTCCGACGACGCTCCGTAGAGCTGGCGAGCTCCAGAGCAGCATGGCAAAGAATTAACACATTGACGACCGAACCACAGCACTCGTTACTATAAGCGTACGCGAATTCATTTTTCAGAGGTTGCCAATGTCACGCTGCGACAACAGTCAAGTTACGTGTTAAAAATACGTACTGATGACGTAAAAGCAGACTTCCGCTTAGCGCTAGCCACATAGCTGGTAGGAATGGACTGAAGTCATTAGTCATACAGTACTTATATATTCATGTATAAGTCAGTAATGGTAGGTTGCTAATTGGGTTGATAGCGAAGTAGGTGGCTAGATCGGTAGCAATCTCGATTACTATTTGTTTACAAAGTTACGTAAAGTTGGAAGAGAGACGGAAGTATGAGTTTCCTGTCAAGCCTGAGAGATCGAAATCATTAAAATAAATGTAAAAATACGATTCTGGTTTTTGGTTGTTATTTTATGCCTACACCAAACAATTGACTAAAAAAGATACCTCTATGCGTTGTCCTTTCGTTTTTATTTACTGTGCCTATTATAGAGAACATACCACAAAATGAAATGGTTAAAAAATAAAATAATTCAGTTTATCAACGAATATTTATTCAAATAACCAAACCACACTTTTCACTTGTCACGCTCTGCTTTAATTTGCATTTGGTGATGGTGGGGTATATAATGAAACGTAGCAGAAACACACAATCCCATCAACCTTTCAAACACTTTCAAGCATCAGTAATCAATATAAGAAAATAATCCATTACAAGAAATATCTCACCACTATGAATGGAAGGCCTGGTATCTGTAAAAGCCATGTACATCCTCAAATATCACATTACAGGAGTGCTCGGTTCACTCTCAGTTAGTACTTACTGTTTTTTTGTTGTTGTTGTTGTTGTTTTGCTTGTTTGTTTTGTTTGTGTGCGTGTGTGTTGATTGGATCATCTTCCGGCCAAGTTGTAAATTCGTTGTAAACCGAGGACTCCATTTACATCAGCACACAGTTTACTGCAGAATTACAGTTTACCACTAGGGAGAAGCATTGCGCCAAAGAGGTCAGCAGATGTTTATTGCGTTCTAATTTGTTTTGATTCAGTATAAAATCTGAAAGTTGATGTGACTGATACGAACATACATTCCTCACAGAACGTTAGAGCTATTGGGCTTTGGACTGACATTTCAAGATGTGCCTAAAATGCACTCCTCTATAGTATTCATAAACGAACGTATTTTGACCTGTAAGTTTGAATGCCAGCCCAACTTTTTTTTTTCTTCCCAGGGATGCTTCATCCTTAAATTTCACCCAGAACCCCAACATTTTTTTTTTTGCAAGGAGTGTATGTTGTATAATAATCATATGTTCATGAATTTAAAAATCCCTTTGGTCGGATCATCATTCTGACTGTTTTAAAAGACTGCCTTTCATTTGTGAGGTAGAACTCAGTGGAGATATTTTGCCAGGCCCCCCAGTATATACCATTACGTACCCCCTTGTATTTCCCCAAATAGTACCTTCCATTGAGGTTTGCAGCCATGCATGCGTCAAACCACCACCCAGAGCTGTAGTAAGCCCCACAGTTCCCAGCGGGATAGCGGTCATTGTCTCGGTCCGGGGTGGTGAAGGCCTGGTTGTTGTGGTCATAGTGGGGGCTGAAGCGGAGCGCATTTCCCGCTGTGCCGGAATAACCCTCCACCGTCAACCTGTAGCGCATCCTTTCGCTTGCCACCCTAAAGTTCTCATACTCTGCGTACCCTGTCACCCCCGAGAAGTCCTGCAACTCCACCCTCAGTGTCATGTCTCTGTTCCGGGTCAAGAAGTGAATGTATTGGTTGCCCAACCAGAACTCCCCTCCATTCAGAAGCTCCCCGAAGCCTGATCGGTACTCGGCCCAGGTGCGGTTGAAACTGACGCTGCCGTCTTGCCGGAGTTGCAGGACGGTCCATCCCCCGCCCTGTACCTCCATCTCGCACAGTACCGGAACACCGTTGCCGGTGTGGAGATCCGGGGTCACTTGATAGATGCCACTCTTCATCACCTGCCCTTTGACTAGGTGGTCCGAGCAGTCTTTCTTCACCCCGGAAACTGCACCTGAGGAGCATTTGATGGTGCCACAAATCACAACCTTGTCTTTTATTGGCAGAGGAGTGTCCAAAGTCCAGTAACTAAAATCGTAAAGTTTGAGTTCAGTTCTTGATGACTTAAAGTAGTACAGTTTAAGTCACAAAAATTGGCCTGATTTGTGAAACATTACACTAATGATCCTCAAGTCAACACCGCTTTAAAAATTGCAAAACTGCTGCAGACGGCGGCACAGTGGGCGACTGGTTACCACATCTGTCTCCCAACGGAGAGATGGAGGGTTCGATTCCGGCTCCAGCCTTCCTGTGTGGAGTTTGCATGTTCTCTCTGTGCCTGCGTGGGTTTTCTCCGGGTACTGTGGTTCCCTCCCACATTCCAAAACCATGTATGGCAAGTTAATGGAACACTCTAAATTGTCCATGGGTGCGAGTGAGAGCGCGAATGGTTGTTCGTCTATGTGTGCTATGCGATTGGCTGACAACCAGTTCCACGGTGTACCCCGCCGACTGCCCGAAGGCAGGTGGGATAGGCTCCAGCACGCCCGGCCTTGAAGGAAAAAGTTGAATACCCTACTTTCAAGGTAGTTACGATCACCTTGCAGCTGAGATATAAAAACGAGTTGCAACACATCTATCTACTTTCCAACAGTAAAAGAGGTCAACAAATTACCAGCCCAAGGATGGACCTCCATGCTTGATGCATTTGGTGTGAGTCATTTATTAGAAAATGGTTGCTTTTAACATTACGGGGTATAAACACTTTATTTTATGGTTTGGAATACACACTAATGTGGAGCTAAGTAGACCGTATGGCTCTTAAAAGTAGTTAATGCAAGAGGTTTGATTAGAAAAGTGGTTAAAGTACAGGGGTTCTTCGGTTTTGGACCGTTCCAACATATGACTTTTCAAGGTTACAAGTACTGTAAGAATGCATCATAACATGGCACAAAACAAGTTCACCAGAAGAAAATCAACATTCAGAGCAGCTCAGTCCAGAGCTCCCATCATAAGATCTGAAAAATGTACCCTTGGCGTGTGAAAAATTGTGTCTCTTACCTCCAGATGGTATCTGCATCAGTGATCCACTGACTGGCCTGTTATCACCCTGGTGATCCTCTGGCAGATCTTTCAAACGCCTTCCCGGTGGCGATCTTCCATTCGGGCCCAGTTGGCTGCCGTTGAAGAACGTGGCAGCCAACTGTTTGATTTTCACACGTAGCTCGCGAGCACTTGATGTCGACAACTCGGCAGCTGGGTGGGCCACGGGGTCAGTGGTGGTTGTTGAGCTCAAGTCAGAGCTGGAGGAGTTCTGAGCACGAGGAGAAAGGGGTTCAAGAGTCTTTTGGCGAGTTGCTGCCTCATCTCTAGCGTGCAGATTTGGTTTTGTGAGGTCTGGATTTGTGCTCGGAATAACACTGCCGAGCAGGATCGTTTGTGTTGATTTTGGGATTGAGGAAGGTGAACTGGTTGTTTGTGGCGTGGGTTCAAACACCACCCCGCTGTTTGGGCCCCCCAGGCGTGGGCTGCCAAAGGTCTTTTGAGTGACGGTTTTCCTCGTGCTGGGCTTGAACTCTGTGTCCATTCGGGAATGAGTCACCTCAGCCATCTGTACATCAGGACTGGACGTAGGTGGATGTTGAACATCGAAACTACCCGTTGTCGTCTGATTAAAATGGCGAGGTTGGGGAGTTGTGGTCTTCTGGTTTGGTTCAGATGGTGGTCCTCCTGGCTTCAGCGTCGGTCTGGCTGGTGGTGTGTCGGTAGAGCGAGACCAGGATTCTGATTTTCTTTTCGAGTCCTCACCAGGATTTTGATTCGACACAGATTGGCGGTCAGGATCAGGAAGTACTTGACTGACTTTTGGCTTTATATTATCTTGAGTGTTTTGGTCTCTTGCAGGCTTGGGCTGCTTTTGGTTAAGTTTGGGCACCTGACCAGTTTTGGGCTTTGCGTTAATATTGGGAATTTTCTGGCTGGATTTCAGTCTGTGATCGGGATTAGCTGTAAATTTGTTTTGTGACTCAGAGTCCCCAGAAGAATCGGAATTAACCGGTTCTATCAGTTTTTGCCTTTTTTTGGAATCAGTCTGCAGATCAGGCAGGAAATGTAGCTTTGCTTCATTTCGATCCAGTTTTTCTTTTGTCTCAGTTTTTAATTTTTTCTCAGGTTTTTGCTTCTGGTCAGTCATACTGGTTTTAACAGGATGAACAGGTCTTTTGATAGGTTTAGAGTTTTTCTTTAACATTAGGGTTTGGTCTGATTCGGGTACTTCGTCGGTTGCAGGTCTTGCTTGTTGGTTAGTTGCTACCTGCTGCAGATTAGTTGTCTTGTCTTGCCCATGTTTGGCTTTTGGGGGTTTGAGGTAAGGATCAGTTGTCCTGTTATCAGCTCTTTGAATGTGAAACTTTTTCGTGTCATTGCCAGTTTTCAATTTAATCTCTGCTCTGATTTTCTGATGAGTTGTTTTTTGTTTGGTTTTCACGTCCAGTTTACGGTCATGCTTGGAATCCTTCGGCTTGATTGCATCAGGCTTCATTCCGGGTGTACGCTTTATCTCCGCCTTATCTTTCAGGCCTGGTTGGTGCTTCGAGCCGATGTCGGTGCTTGGCCACCTGCTGCGTTCTGTAGCTTTGGGGGGAATAGTTGTGCGGAGGCTGTGAGAAGGAATGATGGAGGTTGAACTTGAGCTTGGGGAACTTGTTACATCCAACGGATACCTTATGGTGGTTGATTCAGTCGAAGCTGTTTGGGTTCTTCTTGGATTAATAACTGGTAAGTAATTGGAAGTGGAACCGGAGAAGGGAGGCGATGGAAGAGATGACGTGATGCGCTCAGTCTTATCCAAGTCTGCAAACGCAGGCCTTTGAGCTGAGATAAATGTCAACACAGGAGTCGGGCTAATTGAAACAAAGTCTGTCCTTTGAGTCGCTTTGCTGGATGCTGAGTCTCCATCACTGTCTCTCTGCACATTCTCGGCTGCTTTTCCTCTCTCTGTTTTTACACTTCTCATTTCTCCATCCTCCTTCTCCAACACTTCCTCGACGTCTTTTTTTATTGACTCACTTTTGTCTGCGAGCCCTTTGTTTGCAGTCTGTTTTGGTTTCTCAAATCTCTGCCCTGCTTTTACCCCCTTTTCCATTTCCTTTTTCTTCTCCTCCCAAATCTTCCCTTGATCCTGCCTCCCACGGTCCTGCGGCATCTTTATTTGTGTCTTTTTCTCCATCACATTTGTTTCATCTGGCCGCGCTTGATGCATTTGATTATTTCCAATTTGTTTTCCACTTTCCTCCTCGGGTCGTTCACTTTCTCCCTTTTCATCGTTTCCAGCTGCTTCCTTCAGGGACACTTCTTTCTCACTTGTTTCTACAGCACACATGGAGCGTGCCACTGTCTTTCCCTGCTCGTCTCCGTCTTCCAAATCTCCCTGCCCTAAGCATTGTGTCTCCGAGTGTCCCTCCTCACCATACCTGCTCTCTTGACGTCTTCCGCAGTCTCCGCATATCTTCCTCAGCTGGTCCACGTCATCCTTCAATGTCTGTAAATCCTTCATGAGCTTTTCCAGCTCCCCGAATTGCTCCGGCAGGTGCACAGTCATCGGCGGCAGGCTCAAGATATAGGGGCACCCAGCTCGCCCCGGTCCGCATGGCCCCCCGGCCCGCAGGGTGACAGCGCATTGCCCGAATCCCTCGTTGCCCTCCCAAGAGAGGCTGGGGGAGGCCAACAAAATCAAAAATGTGTACAGTGCTGTGAACTTCATCTCGAGTCACAAGAGTGAGAGGAGAGCTGAGAGGCTAAAATAGAACCACCTCGGTCTGTCAGTGAGGAGGTGGCCAGGTGGGAGGGGGAGGATAAGTTAAGGAGGTGGAGTGATGGAGCTCTTGAGACGACTGGGAGAGAAACAAAGAGCCAAACATTTTTGGAGGGAAACAGTTGGGGGACACTCTGGGGACCGGGAGGCTTCAATATGTGTTCTCACTACTGTCATTATGACAGATTATGTCTAAAATGTTAAAGAATGAATGAACAGTCCAATGAACCACCGCAGTATTTATTACGGGATATACATTCCTGATCCACCTTCAGTGGGGGAAAAAATCATAAACAGCTTTTAAAAAATAGTTTTACTCCTCCGCACTCTTTTTTAAACATTATGTACAAATGTGTACACAAAAACAAGAAGAGTAGATCCTCTCTTTTTGTTATGACCCATCATAGCGAACACTGTTGAATGGGGGTCAGAACACACTTGCCCACATTTAAAGTGACTCTGATTCAGCCCAAATAAAGTTCAGATGTTCTAGCAGGCTTTTCCAGACAGTATTAGCACAGAACCATCAGATTTCTACTAGAAAGCTGAAAAAAGGAGGGAAATGCCTACTAAGAACAGCTGAACTTTATTTGAGTTCAATCAGAGACAGAGTGAGAGGAGAGCTGAGAGGCTAAAATAGAACCACCTCGGTCTGTCAGTGAGGAGGTGGCCAGGTGGGAGGGGGAGGATAAGTTAAGGAGGTGGAGTGATGGAGCTCTTGAGACGACTGGGAGAGAAACAAAGAGCCAAACATTTTTGGAGGGAAACAGTTGGGGGACACTCTGGGGACCGGGAGGCTTCAATATGTGTTCTCACTACTGTCATTATGACAGATTATGTCTAAAATGTTAAAGAATGAATGAACAGTCCAATGAACCACCGCAGTATTTATTACGGGATATACATTCCTGATCCACCTTCAGTGGGGGAAAAAATCATAAACAGCTTTTAAAAAATAGTTTTACTCATCCGCACTCTTTTTTAAACATTATGTACAAATGTGTACACAAAAACAAGAAGAGTAGATCCTCTCTTTTTGTTATGACCCATCATAGCGAACACTGTTGAATGGGGGTCAGAACACACTTGCCCACATTTAAAGTGACTCTGATTCAGCCCAAATAAAGTTCAGATGTTCTAGCAGGCTTTTCCAGACAGTATTAGCACAGAACCATCAGATTTCTACTAGAAAGCTGAAAAAAAGGAGGGAAATGCCTACTAAGAACAGCTGAACTTTATTTGAGTTCAATCAGAGACACTTTCAATGGTGGCGGGTGTGTGCTGACTCCCATTCAACACAAGTTGGACTGTGATTAATTCTGAACACAGCCACATCCCCAGATATAAGAGGGTGTGCACACTTGTGCAAATACATTTTCTCATTTGTTTGTTTAACTTCCCTTCTTGAGATTTTTTTCATGTTCAGTTATGCAGGTTATATGTCACAATAACAATGGAAAAAGGTTTGAAATTAATTATATTGGTCAAATTTTTTTCAACATATAAATACAGTCGATAGTACGTGTCCTAATAACTACTAAAAGTCAAAATGACTGCTGTTAAGTATGATCAGAACAAAAAAAAAGGGCTGTTGGTGGCTTTTTCCACAGTACTGCATGTGCCAGTTTTCCGTATGTCAGTTCATCATCCTTTTTTTCACTTATCCTAATTAGGCTCACATTGTGTCATGACGACCATGGGGACCACTCACAAAACATTCTTACTGCGTGACGTAATATAAATGTGACAAGAGGCAAGGATATATGCACGGTGTCACACTTACAGACGTGACACATTAGACATATTTCATATTTAATGGGTGCTTCTTGGTTGTGTTTAATCTTTTTTTTATTTTTTTTTTAAGTAGAGTGGATAAGGTGGTTTAGATTAAAAATGATAATGTACGTCTTAAATTGAATGAACTGTTTAATGTATCTAACTCATGTAGAGAAAGACATGTTAGCCTCTCGTATGACTTGCAATGTTCACTATGTATTTCATATTTCATTTATCTATGTAATGTAGGCAGGTATCATCATTTGTTTTTTCATGTATTTATTCATTATCTTCTGTGGGTTGCATTGTCTATTTAATATTTGATTTTACCTTTTATTATTACTTTTTTTATTTTATTGATTTAATTAATGTGGAGAATAGACGAGGTAGCCGCTGATGGGTTGCTAAGGTCAATGTGTAGTTATTTAATTTCACTTTTCCAATTTCAATTAAAAAAAAATTGTTTGTTCTATATTATCACTGTATGAATAAGAAAATTTTAAGTCAGTACACTAGGTGGCACGATGAATGTCTCGTTAGCACATCCACCTCACAGTGCAGAGGCGAAGGGTTCGATTCTTGCTTCGTCCTTCCTTTGTGGAGTTTGCATTTTCTCCTTGAGCCTGCGTGGCTTTTCTCCGGGTACTTTGTTTTCCTCCCACATTCTAAAATCATGAATGGCAGGTTAATGGAACACTCTAAATTGTCCCTAGGTGTGATTGTCAGTGTGAATGGTTGTTCGGCTGTATGCCCTGCGATTGGCTGGTTCAGGGTGTACCACACCTACTACCCGAAGTCAGCTGGGACAGGCTCCAGCATGCCTGCGACCCTTGTGCGGATTAGACAACGGATGGATGGACAGATTATTCAATACAATTCTATTTTCGGTTGTTTGATTTGATTTAATTCAGTTTAGTTGTGTTCAATTTTATTTTTTTTAATTTGAGTTGTTAAATTCATTGTTTGATTTAATTAATTTATTTGAATTTGTTATTGTATAAATGCATGAATAAAAATCATAAATTCAATTTAATTTTGTTTTGATTCATGATATTAATGTAGCGAATAAGCGGCATCTGTTGTCCAATATTTTAGTTTGTTTGAATTTTTTTTTTTTTATGCATAATCAAAATGTATTCATTTGATAAATTTTGTTTAAATTCATTTTATTTTATTAATGGAAAGAGTATAGGCAGCCTCTCTTGTGGGTTGCCAAACTCACTGTGTCTTGTAAATTAGCTACATTTTATTTTTATTTTCATGATGTTCTGTTAGAATGTATACGTTTTTTAAATGACTATTAGAATTTATTTTGTTGGAATTTTTTTTCTTTTGACATGCTAAACTCACGGCATTTTGTTCAATTTAATATAATTTAGTGTGAATTCACTTTGTTTTTATTACCGGTAATTTAGAGAATAGGCAGTTTCTCTTGTGGTTTGCTAAGATCAGTGTGTCTTACTTAATTAGATCTGATTTTGCTAGAATTTAATTTCTTTTCTTAGCGTAACAATGAGATGAGGGGAGCCTCTCTTGTGGGTTGCTAAGCTCACTGTTGCTGTGCCAATGTTTTGGTGAAGTGTTTTAGTGGTCTCCCCCACCCAGCAACGTTATGTTTTTATCACTCACTTATTTATGTGTTTGTTAGGGGGATTTCATGAAAAAAAAATAAAAAAAGCACAGGCCACTGCCACAAAAAGTAGCGAGGGAGTGACGTACTGGCCAAGAGGAACCCATAAAATTTTGGTGGGGATCCGGCTAATGGTGCAGATCCAGGGAATGTGTTTTTCCACTTGTGTTAACATTGCAACATCAGGTCTTGTTTTCATTCATTTCTACTTGTATCACACGTGATCTTACGGGCAAAATATGCAGGAGGTGGGTACTGGATCTGTGAAGACGAGCACTTGGCTAGGACTGATGATCCTTGGCGGAGGTCTGTTCTCTGAGCACCACTCTAGCTTTAAGCCTGCCTGTGGTGACCTTTTGAATTGTTGTTTTCTGCCTCCTGGCTGTCGAGTTGTTATGACGACATCGAGGCTGGGGACATTTTTCAGCTGTCTTTTTAATAATGACAAAGGAAACTGTTTGGCTTCAAGTGTGGGAAGCACACTCTTTCAAATGGAAGGTCAAATCAAAGAGATAAAGTGTGGAAGAGAGAAACTGTGAACAACACGTCAAGTTGGTGACAGAGGCATCAGTTGCGTTTTTCTTGCATAAAACTTACTTTACAGTGAGTGGTACCTTGACTTACGAGTTACCTGATGCGTGAGTTTTTCGATGATTTATTTATTTTTTTGCCTGAAATTGTGATTAAGAATTGAAGTTAGCAATGAACTTCACAACAAGCTGCAGTTCGGAAGATAGTACAGTGGTGCACTGATCACAATTTGTGTGGCCGGTCACTGATCACCTGATCTTTAAAAAGCCTGACTTGTCAATGCAGATTTTTTTTTCATAACCAACAGCAAACACTTTCAATGTTCTGATCTTGTTTTATTGTAAAACATTGAACAATACCCGTGAAAGACTACAGTGGGTTATCTAAAATGTACAAAGTAGTTTTCTCAAATAATAATGAAAACCCTGTTAGCTGACTTTTTCAGACCTCTGCGGAGGGAGATAAGATCAATGGACAAGATCGGTTTGTAGTTAGAGATCGGCTGATCACCAATCCCCCTAAATTAAGGAAAATGGTGCCAATACCGATCCCAGCCGATCGATCGGCGCACCCCTAGCAGATAAAAAAATAAAAAGAGAATTACATGCTGTGTATTTAACTAAATAAACCACATAACTTTGTCTGATGAAAGTCTGCTAACGTAATGCTATGACACGAGACAAAGTGCTATCGGTGGACTAACGAAAGTAGCATTGATGTTGGCAGTTGTGATTGTCCTCTTTGTGTCTTTATTACACTGCCGCTTGGTGGCCAGGGCTTGGACAATGACCATTGAATTCAAGCATAAAATCCTGGTGCGCAAACTGTTAAATTTTTTTACATTCCATCTCATGATGTGATTGGATTAGATTAGATTAGTCACGGATGGAACAGATCATTGGAATTACCATTGATTTCAGTGGAGAAAGATGATTTGAGTTCTGAGTGTTTTGCGTTACAATTGAGCAAGTATTAAACTCGTACGTCAAGGCACAGCTGTACTTAAAATAACATTCCAGATTTGTATACAGTCAGGTGCTTCTTTGACAACTGTTGGGAGGTAAAATCCAGAAACATATACACACCGCAGCACTTTAACACACAAAAAAAAAAATGTGTGAGAGAAATGTTTACAGTATTTGGAGATGTCTGTCTGAATCAAAGGCACTGTACCATCTTCTAGGGCTTGTCCTCATTTCCCAGCTGACTTTGGGTGAGAGGTGCAGTATAACTTGGACTGGTCACCAGCCAAGCTTCCTGACCACGCTCGGAATTTAGAACTCTCATATGTCAAGTCATCTTTCCCCATTGAAATGAATGGAAATGCCATCAATGCGTTGCAGACTACTAAAAAACTATGAACAAAAAAATCTCATGTTTTTCTTACAAGGAAACAGAACTCTTTATTATTATGCTTTACTATAAAAGCAAAGAGTAATGACACATTATCCATCCATTTTCTAATCTGCTTATCCTCACGAGGGTCGCGGGCATACTGGAGCCCATCCCAGCTCTCTTCGGGAAGTAGGCAGGGTACTCCCTGAACTGGTTGCCAACCAATCGCAGGGCACGCATACTGTAGACCAGTGTTTTTCAACCCGTGTGCCGCGGCACACCAGTGTGCCGCGAGACATTGTCGGGTGTGCCGCGGGAAAATATCTAATTTGTATGCCTGTGTGGTCTTTCGCCCAGAAAGTAATCATGTAGTACCCTCCCATACCGCTAGGGAGAAGCAACAGCTAGCCAATTGCCTTGTGTTTCGACGAGAGACAAGCAAATTTGTGACGCATGAATGCAGGACGACGGTGAAACAATAAATATGAAAGATGATAAAATACTGTTTTTTTTGTGTTCATTTGATTCCAATTCAAGCTGTTATAACGTCATTCTTCAATGTTAAAAACGGTTATAGTAACAATATAACACGTTAATTGTTAAAATAAGGGGGGGGGTCACATTTTCAGCTAGTGGTGTGCCGCGAAATTTTTTTCTATGAAAAAAGTGTGCCTTGGCTCAAAAAAGTTTGAAAAACACTGCTGTAGACAACCATCCACTTGCACTTACAATCACACCGAGGGACAATTTAGACTAGAGTGTTCCATTAACCTGCTATACATGTTGTTGAAATGCGTGAGGAGAAAACCCATGCAGGCACAGAGATATATAGTACATGAAGACGGTCTCAGCTCCTCAGTACATAAGTAAAATTAGATGTTCTTTGCAGAGGAGGACTATGCCTGTGTGTATTGTTATATGAGCCTATTTTCATGTGTTGCTCCACCATTTGTGGACAAATACCCATTTCTTACGGGTTGTGACGCCGTGACATACATGCTATTGGTTAGTTGGTCGGTGCCCCCCCCCCAACCCCGCCCATCTTATGTTACCATTAATCTACTGAACCTTTGGGAAAGGTTATGTGGTACAGACAGATTGATGGATGGAATACAATAGTGTATAAATATTGTGCAATAAAATGATGCGATTGGCTGGCAACCAGTTCAGGGTGTCCCCTGCCTGCTGCCCGGGGACAGCTGGGATGGGCTCTGGTGCCCCCTGCAACACTTGTGATGATAAAGCGAATCAGAGAATGGATGGATGGAAAATGAAATGGGTGCTTATAGCAGAGTGTCGCCATGGATCATTCTCAGTAATAGCTACTTCTCCAAGCTTTTACCCATTTATGGACAGCAGGTTGTCGTCCTCAAGGTGCCCTCCTTGTGAACACTATTTTGAATTCCCTCCAATGAGCCGCCTTGGCCCACTCTCTGTCCTGGCTAATGTAAACACTGTGCTCTTCTCCTCCCCGCCGATAAAACAAACATTTGACCATTCGTTCAGCTTCCTGGTAGCAAGGAGGCCAATTCATCTCCATCCAAGTGATATTGTTGAAAAATAGCCTGAGCCCTTCCTGGATTATTCACAGACTCATATCTGTCTTCATGCCGCAGCTCATATAAGTATTCCAACTCATCTTTTGTCTTTTGTCACAGTCACACACTCATATCCACCGAATGCTTCATAAGGCGAGACATTCTTTCATCATGTGTCAGGATGACTTTTACTGGTCGCTTGAAAACACTGGGACATGTCCCTTCACATCTGGGATGGATTTGCTGTGGTGAGGCAGCACCAGATAAAACCTGGCCAGACCGTCAGTCAGTCAATACCCTAAATACCTGCACTCGTTTAGGACATAGGTGGACATTTTCCAGAATTAGGAAGTGAAGGGTAAGGATATGGCAGTGCTTCAAGGCCTGCTATGTCCTGATTAGTTAGGTTTAGTTTAATAGATGGCAATCATCCAGTCATCCGTTCTCTATAACGCAGCCCAGCTGGCCAAAGTAAAACCTCTCCTCTCTCATGAACACTTTGAGACAGTAATTCATGCCTTTGTCACATCCCGGCTCGATTACTGCAATGCCCTTTACTTTGGAGTCAGCCAGTCCTCCATTAAGCGCCTCCAGCTGGTCCAGAATGCCGCTGCTCGCCTCTTGCAGGTCTGCGGACCAGAAATTATTAGAAGTACCAAGAACTAAACTGAGGCTCAGAGGGGATCAAGCCTTTTCTGTTGCTGGTCCCTCTCTCTGGAATGACCTCCCACTGAACATTCGGCAAGCCTCCTCGCTGCCCATCTTCAAAACCCGCCTCAAAACTCACTTGTATTCTTTGGCATTTGACTCAGCATGACTTAGATTTGTTCTTGGTTTTGCTGTTCGGTGCTTTCTACCGTCTTTGTTACCGATTTGCTTTACTGTTTGTTGTATATGTTAATTGCTCCATGTACAGCACTTTGTATGCAGCGATGGCTGTTTGAAAGTGCTCTATAAATACAGTTGAGTTGAGTTGAGTTGAGCTGTAGCCTATTCCATCTGATGTATAGACAAGAGGGTGGATGCATCCTAGAATGGTTGCCAGCCAATCGCAGGGCATATGTATACAGTCATTCACACTCACATTAACACCGACAGACACCCAACTCGGGAACGACCTCCAAGCGGTGTTGGGCGTGTCTTCGGGCTACGAACAGTTCCCAGTCGAGAGCCGACAACTGGGTCTGCAGGTACCCGGGTCGCTGCGGCTTTAGGAGCCGCTGTGGGATCCAGTTGGAGGTTGCCCAACAACAACCACAACAACAACAACAACAACAACAACAACAACTACACCGACAGACAATTTAGAATAACCAGAGAAATCCTACACAAGCATGGGGAAGAAAATGCAAACTCCACACAGGAAAACTGGAGCTGAGATTTGAACCCAGAACCTAAGAACAGGAAGGCAGACATGCTAAACACAACCAAAAAAAATAACAATACAAATACAAATTAAAACTCACTGTCACTTGTCACTGCAGAGTGTGAATCATGTGTAATCACATCTAGCAGGACTCTGAGTAGATGAGCAACAAATTCCCTTACTGCATGTAACTATACTGCCTCCTGGTGACCTTATGAGAAGTTGCAAGTTTTGTAAATAACTCATACAGGCGCACCTGGTCATACGATGGATTGTGGCTATAGAAAGTTTTCAAAGATTTCTGGAGCCTATCCCAGCTGTCTCCAGGCAATAGGCGGGGGACACCCTGAACTCGTTGCCAGCTAATTGCAGGGCACTCATAGACGAAGAACCATCCGCACTCACACCTAGGGATAATTGTGAGTTCCATCAACCTGCCACGCATGTTTTTGGAATGTGGGAGGAAACCGGAGTACCGGGAGAAAACTCACGCAGGCACGGGGAGAAAATACAGAGTCCACACAGGAAGGCCGGAGCCAGAATCGAACCATGCACCTCTGCACTGTGAGGACGACGCGCTAAACAGTTGTCCACCCGTCCGCCCAATCAACGATGTCACGAGGATAAAATAAACACATTAATAACTTAGTTCATAGTTGTTTACGTGTCGTATATTATTTTAAATATTTTTGTCTTGTCATTATTACTATTTATATCATCATAATAATTAATATTTAGACCAGTATTATCATTATTAGTAGTTTGTTTTATGTTCAATTGTATTTATATATAACACTTTGATTCCAGTGCGTTTGCTTTTTAAAGTGCTCTATTAATAAAAAGTTAAGATGAGGTGAGTTTCAAAGAAAGAAAATGTATCTTTTTTCGTTCATAATAAACAGTCGCTTTTTAAATCGTTCTTTCGTACAACAGTATACTTCCGCGTTGCTCTTCCGCCTGTTGTACGTGCTTGCGGAGCATCTAAGCCCCGCCTTCTATTGGCTCTGACGCACCACTTACGTCTGGCCGTAAAAAATAGAAACTTCCAAGATGGCCGAGTCCGTGGACTCCATGCATTTCGCAGCGAACAGCCAAACAAATTCCCCCCAAGCGCTGTTAGCTAAACGGCCGCCAGAGAGCCGACCGCAGTCTTCCAGCGACATTCACCCACCGCCCACAAAGAAGATCCGCGTGGAGGAGAAGCGGCCCAAGCACCGGAAAGTCAACGGAGAGGTGTGCACTGTGGAAAAACACAACGGGAAACCGAGTTGTGGGAGCCCAGCGAAATGGAGTTTCGGCCCGGCCAAGGCGAGCCACTCCGCCGCCCCCACCGCTACCGCGGTGGTGGTGCCAGGAGCAGCAGCAGCTCCCGCACGGAAAATTTTCAAAATAAGCAACTTCCTCGCCTCGCCGTCCAAAGAGAAACGGGCGAAGGAGAAACGGCATCGGGAGAAAAGCGGCGAAGCGCAGCGCAGTTCGGCCGCGGCAGTGGAGAAAGTCAGCCCCGCTAGCTGCCATACAAAGACCGAGAACGGCGACGTGAAGACACCACAGAGAGGTAAGACCGATCTACCCCTCGCTCCAAACTCTTTCCCACTAAAATACCGAACAAACTCTATGGTTGTAATTGAAACATCTGTTGAAATATTACATAACGGGGCTTGTGCCGCAGGCCACTGTGTGCGCGCATCAGGCCCCGAATGCAATGCATGTGGACCACTCACTCACACGTGTAAATGTTTGTCCTTTTATCACTTCAGCCCTGGATGTTATTAACAGGCGTCACTTTTGGTGCCTTTCCCCCCTAGATTACAACAGCAAAGACAAGGAGCGGGACAGCAAGAAGGAAAGAAGCAGCAAAGAGTGGAAAAACCACAACCTGCCGCCAGAACGTGACATCTCAAAGGAAAACGGGGAACTGGTGTTCCCTCTTCAGAGAGGTAAGCAAAAGCACCCCAGATCACATCAAAGCCTGAGCTCACACCATACATCTAAGTACCCAATCCATATTTAAACATCAGAAACCCCCTTTTTCGCAAGAAGTACGTTGCGGAAGCTAGGGGAAAATATAGGTGAAAATCAGCAGCATCATGGGACCATAAAATATTTTAAATTTGGTTTTACCCCTCCCACACGCCTTAAACACATTCAGATTATGTAAACATACTTTTAAAAGTATGTTTTGCTTGCTTTTGCTGTCAAGAAATTAGACGTGATCATATAACATCACTTGAGGAAAGGAAAAAACCTCTAACTCAGTTTTCCAAATAAGATGTCAGGTGTGCTTGCGAAAAGCTATTTTTTTATTTGTTACTCCCAATTGAAGCTTACAGTAAAACTGACAAAAAGGAATTAATCATATATTTAGACAGCAAAATGCCAAACTGAACTATATCATTTTTCCCAAGGCCGGACGGATACCAAGCCAAAACCCGCTGTCGCAGAATGTGCAGTGTTCTGCAACTAGTTCTCATAAGTGGTAAACTGTGGACCACAGGTTTTGCTGTTGTTTAATATTTAGATTGGCGGTGAACACAAGAGTGTATAGAATACAGAGTGTAAAACAGTGTTTTACAGCAAAACATATTATATTTACAATTTCTTTCGTACCTGACCCGACGATCGATCATTGGCAACAACCTTTCAAAATACCTCAATTTTCTGCTTATGCTCCCCCTTTTCCTTTTTTTTTTTTTGTGGCTATCTGCTTCTTCCTTGACAATCGCACCACATGTTTGTGGTACAATAGAAAATAATAGAGTACCTTATATCGTATGTGTAGCCTCAAAACCCAATCAAGGGTCGCAGTTTTTCTGTTGCCGCTCATCTGTAGATGTGCGGTGCTGATTCGCTTGGTGTGCGGTGAAGAGTCAGCAACTGTAATCTTTTCCAAAATTGTCAACTTTAGTTTGTTTCGGTGTGCGGTGAAGAGTCAGCAACTGTAATCTTTTCCAAAATTGTCAACTTTAGTTTGTTTCGGTCGCTGCTGCCGTGTGGCGGGCCGATGAAAGTCTGCTTGCACAATGCTGACAAAACGCCATAGATGGCCTAACCTAAATTGTTTCAGTACTTATAGACTCAAATAACTGCGACAGTAACACATGAAGCAGCAACACATACAAAGAGCATGCAACAACAGTCACAATTCTCTCTGGTCTGTGGGAACACGGACTTATTGTTGGGAACTCTTCCCTCCGCATTGATTCAAATGATGGTAACCACAAAAGGTCACAATGGACTAAAATGTATAAATACTAAATGCTAATCATGATATTCTGTCGTCACTTTAGTCACAGTCCGTAAAATAATATTTTTATTTATTCCTTGTTTAACCAGGTAAGGCATTTGAGAACCGTTTCTCGTTTACGGTGCATTTCGAAAGCTTATTTCACACTTACTATGGCAGATGATGTGCAGCATGTACCGTCCTCTGATTAGTTGATGCCTACATCACTCACCAGGCCACACCTCGTCTTTCAA
Organism: Hippocampus comes; assembly: GCF_001891065.2. Lineage (NCBI taxonomy): Eukaryota > Metazoa > Chordata > Actinopteri > Syngnathiformes > Syngnathidae > Hippocampus > Hippocampus comes. Next base: position 1,746,189 of record NW_017805841.1, on the reverse strand, counting down.
AGCCATACTCACTCAGTCGCGGATACTACAGTAGAACCTGTGGATGGCGATGCAAAATGGACAAAAATAATACCTTCACCCCACATGCACAATATTTAAAATTGAAAAATATATTTTTAAACCAATTACTTGATGAATCGTCAGGTAATCGGTAGACTCATCAATTCTAAACATTTTTGAATGGCTGCGGCCTTAATTTGTGTTGTCTGGTTGTCCATCTCAGAGCCCAAAGAGAAGCCCAAAGCCAGTTCCCAAGAAGACCTCTTGCTCAAGAAGCTGAAGAAGAAGAAGAAAAAGAAGCACAAAGATGGTGAGCGAGCCAAAGAGAGGCACGGACGCCCCAAAATGTACCACCGCTCGTGCCAGACTGTTTATTCCGGAGTGTCTCTTGGATTGGCCGAGTTCCTCAGCCGAATTAACGGCAACAGCGGCGGTGGAGGCGGACTGCTTCACAGCACACAGCACCCGGACCCCGCATCTATACCCGCCGCGGTCAGAGAGAGACTGGGCTACATCTCACCGCTCCACTGCACGCCCACGCCGAGTCTGCCCGGGCTGGAGTTTGGCCACCTGATTCACGTGGAGATGCAGGCCAACGGGGGCGCGTCGGTGGTGCGCGCCTATGGCGAGCAGCTCTCGGCCCTGCCGCCGGCCGAGATGCAACGCTTTGCCCAGGAGTTTGTCACCTTGTCGTTCAGCGAGGATGGAGCCCAGGCGGCGTGTTTCGTCATGGGCATCATTCACGGAGCGGCGTCCTACCTCCCGGACTTTCTGGATTACTTCTCCTACAATTTCCCCAACGCCCCGGTAAAGATGGAGGTGCTCGGGAAGAAGGACATCGAGACCACCACCATGGCCAACTTCCACACTCAGGTGAGATTTCACCTTTCCGCGTCCTTGGCAGGTCTGGAAATGTGGTTTTTAATTTTGATTTTATTCATTCATTTATCCAAAATGTTTTGTTCGGCTTCACAAGTGTACATTATTTGATCTACACCAGGGGTGCCCAAGTTGGGTCCATGGCCGCCCCTATCCAGCCTTCTTTACATGTTTCCCTCCTCCAGAACACCTGATTCAAATGATCGGTTCATCAGCGAGCTTTGCAAAAGCCTAATAGAAATCCTGATCATTTGAATCAGGTGTGTCGGAGGAGAGAAACATGCACAAAAGGCTGGATAGGCGTTCCCGAGAACCGGACTTGGGTAGCCCTGATCCACACAAACTGCGGTATGATTTGGAGGAAAGTTTGGGAAGTAGGTAGGTTATGTATTTTATTATGTGTTGCCATTTAGGCCTTAAGGCAAATATGTCAGGTTGTGTTACTTTGTGCGCTGCTATGTCCAAGTTCATAAACGCAACACTGTACATGGTTGTGAGTGACTGTTTGGGAGAGCCGATTTGATGTCAGGCACGGGCATACAAAAACTGTGTTTTGGCTGTTAATAAATGTGAGTTTGCTGACTAATGCCTCTTTAATCCATAATAGGCACTACAATTTGTTAGCATAGCACAACGGGAAATTGCGTTACATCAAAGACATCCGGTAGCACGTGTGTGCTAATTCGAGCTTCCAGACACGATTGTTCCTCTGTCAGAAATTAAATCCTTGATCGATGCTCACGTTTCACTGCCATCCTGCCATGAAAGGGAGGTTTGAATCATATTTTTGGTAAAATGCATTTGAACTTTGGGACTCTGATGCTAACACGGGTTAGCCAAGACACTGCCTGACCCACAATGCTGCTGTTTACATGATGACCTGGATTACCTACTACTGTTACAGCCAGTGGGAAAAGCGGGTGACAAGGGTGTCATTCCATGCAAAATCCACTAGCGGATTGAAGCAAGCAGGTTTTGATTTTCATTAAACTTGGCATAGTTGTTGTTAGTGATGGCACAACACAAAATCTCAAATTTTAGGTCAATCAGTGCAGGGGTTCGAGCGCTATGATACATCAAATTTTTGACATTTTCTGCAAGAAGAGGCATGCCCACTTTCCTTCGAACCCTTTTTATCTTAAGAACTACTGGGTCAATCTTCACAAAACAAGGATTGTTAGAAAGAGATCTCAACAAGGCTTCCTAATTCTGCAATAATTTAGCAGTTTGGCAAATATTTTAGTAACTTGACCTTTTGACCTGTAATTGACCTTGAACTGGACCTTGTGGATCATGTGACCTTAACAAAAGTTTTCATCAAATGTAATCCCTCACACGTTCTCTAAAACATTCAAGTTTCGGAGATGTAATTTTGTTGAATATTTATTGAAAGTCACACAGCTCTCAAAAATGTCCACAGCTACATATGAAATTGTACTTATTGTTGTAAAACACAAACAATATGTGTACTGTATATCCAGAATGACTTGGCGTCAGACGGCTTTGTCTCATTCACTTAAAACCAGGAAAGGGACGTGTGCGGTGGAGGTACTTGTCGCATCACTTAAACCGTTAGTTAGGAGGGCCCTCCGTCATCTGTCAAAACAAATCGCTGATGCACGTCGTCAGCTGCGTACATGTGTGAACATGTTAGACATCTTTTAAAAGCTGAGTTTCTGGAGATTTGAATGGTACCCTACATGTTACAATTGTCGAATTTGAACCGGAACTTGGGGAGAGCTCAAGCTTTGATCCTGTAGTGTTTCCAAGTCCCAATCAACATTCTAAATCCATTTTCAAGGCAGATTTCGTGAAAAGAAATTAGACGAACATAAGATTCGACTTTTTCTTCTGTTTTCGAACATCCATAGTTCAGTGACAGGAGCACTTACACAGATTCTTACGGTATGGGAGAAATATTCATAATGATAAAATTTTGAATATTTCAAAAAGAGACCAAAACTATGTTGATACTCCAAATGGTTCAAGAACAGCTACAAATTTATTTTGGGTGCACCTTTCCATAGGCGTTTTTGGCAAAGTTGCCCTCGGTTTAATGCCTGCATCTGTCGGCCAATTAAATGACAATTATGTCACGGCCCTCCTCTGCCTGGCTTCTGTGGGAGAGATTCTGAAGACCTGTTCCGTTGTAGCGCCCAGTGAGAGAAGAGCCTTGTAGGGTTTTATTGGCTACACGAGATGGGCAAAACATCAGAAACAGCTATCTCTGAAATGCAGGAAAAACTTAAACCACTGCAAACTACAACCTACAACCAAACTTATTGTTACATGAATTCATCTCTGAAAGTCAATCAAAAGTGAGACTCTTTCTCCACCTTGTCCCAGTACCAAATACCAAGTACGAGTACAGTTCGTGAGCTTTGACCAATTTAACTCAATAAACACACCTCACAGTGTTCTACGTTAACAGTTGCCCGGTGGCCCAGAGCCACCACGTGACTGCGTAGGGCCACCTAAAGTTCATTGATACTGGCCCAAATGGGCCAGTACAAATTTCATCAATAAATATCATGAAATCAACACATACTTGCTTTTTTAATGTTTAACATTGAATATTTTGAGTTTTAGTTGCTGATGGTGACATGGTAAATTCGCCTGACTTGTGTGCGGGATTGGTTCCCACTCGGTGACGGTGTGGGTGTGAATGGTTGTTCGTCTCTGTATGTGCCCTGCGACTGAGTGGCGAGCAGTTCAGGGGGTAGTCCGCCTTCCGCCCAAAGTCACCCGAGAGAGGCTCTCACACCAACCCTGCAACCCTGTTCAGGATAAGCGGTGTTGGAAATGGATGGATGGATGATTTGAGTTTCATCCACTTAATGAGCTAATGGTTAATGGATCTTTTTTTAGACTTTTTTTTTTTTTTGCGTGTGTGTGAATCAGGTTACAACCTTTCATAAGGAATGGCTTGAACAAGATATTAATCCCAGAACATGTAGATATTCAGTTAGATTTTATAATGCAAAAAATAATTAGAAATAATATTTCCTCAAGGATGAAATAATACAGGATACAGATGGTAAATAAATTATTAAAACATCATATCAGAAACGCACAGGCCGAGTGTCGGTTCGGGCAGGGCCACCGCCACTTGGCTGGGACAACCACCCAAATAGGTTTAATGTCTGCCTCATATCCGTTTGGTAACCATAATACAAAAATGACAGCATATCATAATCATAAAAGTCGCCATTCATTCAAAAGCTGCAATTAATTTTGCCATAATGCAGCAAAACAACGGTTTTGGTTTAAATGGTCGGTGTTCACTGCAATGTGATGTTTACATCCATTTTCTGATATATATTCAATGACATAAATCGTTTTATGACACAATTCATTAGATTTTCCTGATAACCTTCAGTTGAATTTAACTTTAGTACAGTTTAGGTGTATTTAAAATTTTATATACAATACATTTACAGTGCATAAGTAGTTTTTGACTTGCTGCTCAGTGTAAAAAGAACCAATGGGTCAGTGTACTTTGGTTTTTAAAGAGCTGTACTTTAACACTAATCGTTGTATGTCAGAACCTGACACCCATTTTAAAGCTTTGGGGTTTTTTTTCCCCCCTCCATTTCCAGCAGTCATTCTGCAAAAACGTAGACTTTTCTTGGACAGCGTGTGAAGGTTTGAAGAACCAAGAATGTAAATTACACATCAGCACTTTCTCAATATATCTGTATTACGAAGCGTCTAATTATATCCATGGCGGACTGCTGCAGCGCGAGGCTCGATACGACTGCACTTAAATTATATTCCGGTTTAACAGCAGTCATAAAATGTGCCTCTCGTGCAGTTGCACGCTGAGAGGGATCCATTTTGGTCGCGCTAACCTAAAATTATTCCATCCAGAGGCCCCACTCTACAAAGAACATTTACCAAGGTCGCCCTTGTTGAGCTTTGTCATCAGATTACTTCATAGCCTCTGTGCACCAACGCGACGGCTCTCTCCTGGCTCTTCATTATTAGCATATTCTTTTACTTGAGCTGATTTGCGATTCGTGTATGCCCCAAGGAGGTCGATTTTTGGCAAAGTAGCTGTGGGTGAGCGTTTAAGAAAAAATTTTTGGCTGCTCTCTTCACCAGCTGTCAGAGCACTGGAATAGACTTTGCCAAAAAGTCCGGGTCCAAATGCACGAATAAATATCTAATACGAGAGTTGCATCTGAAGCTCTTATTCTTGTTGTATTCGAAAAAAAAACCTCACAGTGTGACTCGGTGCAAACTAAAAGCATAATTCTAATAAAGGTTGGATTTACCCACCACACTTCAAGTCACACATTTGGAGTTTTTGCTGTCATGTGGCACAACTGGGATATGCGTCATGACGTCGTATGTAGAAAAACACGCATCGAATCTGATATTTCAGCTCTAATTAGGGCTTGAACGACTCAAGATTTTTGTTTTGCTTTCAATTCTAATGTGACAGAAGTCTAGTCAATGTCAGTTAATTGATGGCATAATTATTCATCAGCAGCGTACAGCGGTTCCCAACATTCTTTGCGCCACAGACAGGTGTCACGTTAAACCGTTTCGACCGGCCGGCGTAGAAACAAATGAAATTAAATAATTAAAGCAGCAGCTCAACATTACGCTGAATGTTGTTTTGATGCTACGCCATAATTCTCAGAAGGCGTACTGCTATCATCTGCTTTTATTTGCTGTTCAGTCTTCTGCTCCCCGAACAGTGCACCCGCTCAACTCTGACGAAAACTTCACTCTCAAAATTCATCCTGCGGGTCAAATTGGACCCCCTAGTTTGGAGTTGTCAAACATAGGACTTGCGGCCCAGAACCAACCCGGCATGGGGTCCAACGTGGCTCCCGCAGGATTTTTTTCAGATTTGCCCAGTGAAACACCGGCAAGTCATTTCTTGTATTTTCTATTGCAATTGATGAGACCACTGACATTACAGACGTTCAACTGGCCATATTTGTGGAGTTACAGTGATGAGACACTCAGCGTCACTAAGGAGTTCCTTGCGTTGAGAAAGGAAAGGAGGCGGGAGGACGGATAGAAAGAAAGGAGGTCATAAAAAAGGAAGAAGGAAAGGATCTGGGAGCGATGAAAAGATACAAAGAATGAAAGGAGGGAGTCAAAACAGATTGGTTCATTAGGACCCAGGAGGATTAAATATTTGTTTATTTGGAGTTGCTTTTTTTCCCATAATTTTATTTGACTCATTTTGCATTTGTACAAACACCGTGGCCAAGATGTAAATGATAATCAGAAGCAAGTTGCTCATGTTTTTGTGAAGAAATCTGCAGTTGTTCATGATATGTTTTGAAAAAGGATTTATCATTAAATATCAAGATTTTCCTATTGTACTTATGTGCATAAAACCAAAAGGGAAAATGTGGACTTGTTAATTATAGCAAATTATGCTCTCATTTTACTGGTCTGGCCCGCTTGACATCTAATTAGGCAGCAAGCAGCCCCTGAACTATAATGAGTTTGACACCCCTGTTTGTGTTGCAGTGTTCCCCACTTATGCAGTTATCTGTGGTGTGGTGTAACAAATGAAGTTTGGACCCCACTTCTAGATTTTGGCGCTACCTGTCAGTTATAATTAACCAGTGTATTAACTGTCTTTTGCAGCGCTGAGATGTCACTCACCTCTTTGTCTGCACCCGCTAAACGATACCCAATTGATACTCAAATGATTGAAGCATCAAAAGTGTCATTATACAGGGTTCCACAATAATGGTGGCCCGAGGCCACCACGTGACTGTGTTGGGCCACGTGAAGTTCACTTTTGTTGGCCTGACCGGGCTGCCACTCATTTCTCGGATCTGACCAATTAATTGAGTGTATTTTAAACGGAACCGTCTCCGTCACCCGTCAGTGAATCCAGCAGCATCACATCCTGTCACACCGCAGCACTCTTTTCACTCTTTCCCCCTTCAACATGTGTCAGCACTTTCCCCTCCTGCTCGCTGATTAAACACTCCACCCAAGCTGTAAAAATGTTCGTCTGAAGGTCCCACAATATGAATATGCAGCGAGCCGAGGTTTCAGTTTGTTTGTTTTTTCCCTAAGTTAGCAGCTCCACCCCACATGAATAATTATTTAAATGTGATGTTGGCGCCACCTGTGCTGTAGGATTCAATTTCTTGAGAGCAAGAGAGTGACAACGGGCGCAAAGCAATACTTTGAAAAGCGTGTTTTAAGAAATGTATTAATGTGTTCTAATTTGAATCAGGTCGATTTCCTGTCATCTTCTGATGTGTAAATAATAGGGGGGCTCCAATCAGCATTTTATGCTGCCACTCCCCAAACTAATCAGTAGTGGTGATCTGATCCATTGGCATCACTGGTAAATAAAGTTAACGATGCCCTCCTGGCTGCTTCAACATCTGATGTGTCCCCCCCCACCCCCAGGTGAAGCGGACATACTCCCAGGGAACGTACCGGGCCGGGGCCATGCGGCAGGTCAGTCTGGTGGGTGCGGTTGATGAGGAGGTCGGGGATTACTTCCCCGAGTTCATCCGCATGTTGGAGGACTCTCCCTTTCTGGAGGTAGGCATTCTTTCATTCCAGTAAATTTTCCAGAGATTGTGTGGTACATTTCCACAGGAAATTAACCTGGGGAGATTTGGAAAGAGTAAGGATGAATGCCTTAAATTTAGTGTATTATTGGTTCATTTCCAATCATTCCTATAAATTGCTGAGTTCTCATGAAACGTTTCCAACTTTGAATATTTTTGGAATTTTGCAAGCCTGAAGTGGCTACAGAAGGGCTGCCACGTTTACTCACTTGACTTTTGTGTTTTCCCCGAAGCGGACTCTGCCTTGGGGAACCTTCTCCAGTCTGCGGTTGCAAAGCCCCACGGAGAGCGACGACGGCCCCATCATGTGGGTCCGACCAGGAGAGCAGATGATCCCCATGGCCGACATGCCCAAGTCTCCCTTTAAAAGGAAAAGGTGTGTTCACTTGGACGGTTCCAAAAGAGTGCAGAATTTCCCTGGGAAGTTCAGATGGTGTTTTGAAAAGTACTCCAAAGCAGAAACTTTGCATGAGAATTTTGTGGATTTAATGCATAATTATAAAGATTTTGTTTGGTCATCAGCTGACATCCATGCAAAATAAACTGCTCTCCTTGTCTACATGCGATGGCATAAAAGTAGGCCTAACTCAATTGATCTTCATCAAAGGCTACATTGAAGTTCCACATAAGAGTCAACTTTCAATTGAACTCCTGGTCCACCTCTGTTAATTCCCAAGGAACGTTTCTAACTTTGAAAGTTCCCAGAGTTTTGCAACCAGATTTGCTTGCAAGAGATCGAATACAAGTGCTGGATGATATGAGCTTCAAATCATTTTTTTTTTTAATTCCCAAAAATCTGACTTCCGGATCTAATTCAGTTCTTTGCAGTCACATCAAAGGCACAAATCCAAAACACACGAATACTACAGTATGGACAGTAATTACTTTATGAAACCAGTCAATGTCCTTACGTTGTCTCGCGATTTATTGTGCTTTTATGCACTACTTGAAATTTTTATATTTGTTATATTGGATCTCATGAGGTCATTTATCTGGTGTCTGGTTAACATTGTAAAGTGTTGCGTTGCAGGTCCACCAATGAGATCAAGAACCTACAGTATCTGCCCAGAGCCAGCGAGCCCCGCGAGATGCTTTTCGAGGACCGGACGCGAGCCCACGCCGATCACATCGGGCAGGGTTTTGAGAGACAGACGACCGCCGCCGTGGGCGTGCTGAAGGCCGTACGCTGCGGAGAAGAGTGAGTGCACATGCTTTTACACCGATTGCAAAAATAATAAAATTCATAACCACATAATTCCAACATCCTCACAAAGAATGACATTAGAATATAATTTAATTAATTTGAAAATATTTATTTTATTAAAATTCTATTAAATAAAGTTAATGAAAATTATGAAATGAAAATAATTTAACTGTGTTGTGATCAGATCAAATGACATTTAAATTGCATTACAATTATTATTTAGATTCTAATTTCATTTAATTTGTCACAGATTAAAGTTTCATTAAATTAAATTTGGATTGTTGGCTTGTGTAAAATATGTTTTTATTAATCTTGTCATGAAATTGTTTTTTTTTTGATGTAATACTTTTGCAAGTAAAAAATGTATACATTTTGTAAGACATAAT
>NW_017805841.1:1670536-1737133 GCF_001891065.2 Hippocampus comes | reverse complement strand
CCCCCCCCCCTTAAATTCCTAACTAGTAGAAGCCATTTGAGGAAATGCATTGTTTGTTCTGTGCTGCTGTACATTCCCAGCTGGCTTTTGTGTGTTTATGCTGAGCACGTTTGTGTTGCAGCAGCGACACACCTGCGCGCATCACCAAAGACGTGGTGTGCTTTCACGCCGCAGACTTTCCAGACGTGGTCATGAGGCTGCAGCTGGACCTCCACGAGCCGCCGCTGTCTCAGGTGCGTCCGCAATATAGGCACAAATTGGCTGCTGGTTCCATCCTAACGATGCTAAATTTGTCCTGTGTGAACTGCAGTATTTGTGATGACAACGTATGAAGACCCCCAACTGCATGTTCTGGCCTAGTTGTTTTGTTAACGATAATTTCACTAACTATGACGTGTCGCGTGCTTCTGGGTGGCAAAAGCTCAAGTGTTTGTGCCGTAAACAAATTCTTACGTCATATGACTGAGGCAGAGTGATTGAGAAAACAAGCATAGCATAACCCTAAAGTCGTTATTGTTTTCACTTTACCTTGCTGTAGTCAATTACTTCTTAACCACACAGAAGTAGATGGCCGTATTTAAACATTACAAATGTATTGTTGATTAAATGTGTCTTAAATCAAATGAGACAAGATGCATCCCATCTCAATCTCCCATAGTTGTATTGTCATTTTAATGGAATATTGGCTTTTTTTAAATAGCATGTATACAAATAGTTGACTGTCTGCAAAACTAAACGAATGCTTTTGTGTTTCCAGAAGCCCGGTTCTTCCTTCACATTTCTGTACTCAGCAATGGTCTCTAAAACTTTTCCGTGTTTTGCATCCGCAGTGCGTCCAGTGGATCGACGACGCCAAGCTGAACCAGCTGCGCCGAGAGGGCATCCGCTATGCCCGCATCCAGCTCTACCACGACGACATCTACTTCATCCCCAGGGGCGTCATCCACCAGTTCAAAACGGTGTCGGCTGTTTGCAGCTTGGCTTGGCACATCCGACTCAAGCAGTACCACCAACACGAAGCTGTGGGGGAGGAATTGGAGAAGTGTTCTCCTCGTGACGTCACGCTGCCTATCAAGGAGGAGGAGCTCGAGGACAAGGTGATGAAACTAGAGGAGGAGCTACCTTCGCCACTGCCCTGTAAGGAGGAAGAGGAGTCACGCGCGCTAATGGAGGAGGAGGTGCAAGAGGTGAGAAAGGAGGAGGTGGAACAATGTCCAGGTGAAGTTCAACAGGAAGTTGGCGCTTCCTTGAAGCCACCGCCAATCAGGAAGGAGAACTACAGCGAGGAGGAGAGGCTCCACAAGACCGCCAAGAAGGAGAGGGCACGATGGGAGAAGGAGGACAGGAGTAAAGAGGAAAAGGAGAGGAGTAAAGAGGAAAAGGAGAGGAGTAGAGAGGAAAAGGAGAGGAGTAGAGAAGAGGAGAGAAGTAAAGAGAAAGAGAGGACTAAAGATGAGAGGGAAAGGACTAAAGAGGAGAGGACTAAAGAGGAGAAGGAGAGGATTAAAGAGGAGAAGGAAAGGAGTAAAGAGGAGAAGGAACGGACTAAAGAGGACAAGGATAGGAGCAAAGAGGAGAGAAAGGACAAGAGTAAACCTCGGGACAGGAAGCATAAAGTCAAGGATAAGGAGAGGGAGAAAGTCAAGACGGACATAATGCCGATGGCGAGGAAGAAAGACAAGGAGCCTGGAGGAGGAGGTGGTGCTGTCTCAGTTTTGTCTCTCAACTCGCGGCCTGAGGAGGCGCGAGATGGCTGCAAACACAAGTCATCGCAAGGTAAGAAGGAGAAGAGCGGCCACCGGTCAGACGCTCTCACACCCAAATCCGACGCATCGGCACCCAAGTCGGACCCCAAAGCCTCGCCCATCAAGCCGGCCCCACTCAGGCGAGACGGCAAGAAAGAGGAGCCCAAGAAGCCCCCCAGGACGCTCATCACGATTGACCTCTTTAAGCCCATGGAGGCCCACCAGACGGTGGCGCTTTCTTTTAAAACTCACCATCACCAACACGGCAGCGCCAGGCCCACAGACAACCGGACGCTGGTTCCCTTCAAAGGGACCAAAGTGAAAAGTGGGCCGCCGCTTGCAGACCCCCAAACGCAGCAGCAGCACTCGGCGCTTAAGCAAACACTCAAAACTCACAAAGACTTCCTCATTTGAATGTCGCCCCTTTTTTGTGGTGAGCATCGCGCGCGCGCGCGCGCGCACACACACACACACACACACACACACACACACACACACACACACACACACACACACACACACACACACTCCTATACTACCCAGAAAAGGTTTGTTTTGCTTTTGGGGTGAACCTAAAGTGCACTAGCACCTTAGAACCAGGTGAACTTAGTTTGACCCCGAAGCTGAATAGGTGTTACACCGGTGACCATCTTCTAATGCAATTCTTTTCCGTGACTCCTCCAGTCACTCTGTTGCAACCTGCTGATGCCACTCTAAGGTCAGTAGCCTCTTCACCTTGTCCTGAGACTGGCAGAGTCACCGAAAGGCACAAAAGTGGACATCCTCAAAAACCGTTCTGAATGTTGCCATTGAGCTCCTTTTTCCAGAGCAGCAAGTTGTACAAAAAGTAGCAAAACTTTGAACAGGTTTCAAATGAAGTTCTCCTGTAAAAGTTAGTGCATTTTGTCCTCAACATTTCCCCCCCAAAACTCAATACATCACAAACCTTTTGTGGCTAGTGTACGAGCAGGATGCACTCCCACATATTCAAACGGAGGAAGACGAATGTGAGCCAAGTAGCTCGCTTCAAATTTTATTTGTTCCGCGAATGTACGCCGGTATCTGTCAGTGCCTACTCACTACTTGGCATTTTTTTAATAGCAGCCACTGAAGGTACAAGACTCTCAATTTCAAAGGAACCACACACACACACACACACAATACAATACAATTGCTACACAATAATGAGCATCTACTGAATCATGTTTGCCGTTTTTAAATTGTTTTGGTTTCAAGCACTCCGCAAATGTTGATGCATTGGGTTTTTTTCAGATGGGACTTCCAAGCCAACACTGAGCTGTAAATTATTCTGTATGTACCAAAAACTGTACAGCATAAATCGATGTTATTAGCACCACATGAGGAAATGTATACAGAAATTGCATATATTTTTTTGTAAGACGAGTTTTATTTTCCATAGAACTTATTTATATCATTTAACTGTCTTGTTTTTATTTGAGGCCAACGTACATGGACAAGGTTGTTTATTTTTTTGTTTTAAAGTGTAAATACATTTTATTTCCTAAGATAAAAGACTTGGTAGTGTGATTTATACTCTGATCGGAACCTCAATAAATGGTTCAAAAATATGGAGTTCCCTGATCAATATTTACCGTATTTGTTCTTCTCTCAACCGCTGCACAAAAATGTCTATTCTGCAGTTAAATAAACAATGGACCGAAATGATTGATAACAAATTGCTCCAAAAGATACGATGCAAATGTACTTCAAAGTTAAATACAACTGAAACCAATTTAACAAATGCAGCACTGTAGTGGATTAAAAAACAAAAAAGTAGGCCAACATAACAAACACAGTTCAAACATTGACTTCAGTGATTCTTCTGTGTAGCACAGTTTGAGAATCACTGGTTTCACAAATTTATTGTGGTTTGCAGTGCATTCTTATCAAAAACAAGAGCACAAATGAAGCAGGATGAAAGTATATCAACAAGAATGTGTACGCAGTAGACCGTAATGCATGCTTCTATTCGCAATAAAATATTTTTAGTCATTGCCTTTTGCTCCAAAAGGCACCAGCTGTGCACCAAAGAGTGTGTTGCATTCAAGTGTCACACTGAGTTTGCATTGTCTCTTATCAAGACCCTGAAAAGTCAATTCCAGCAGCCATCTGTGTCTTTTCCCACTGTCCTTGTTGTGCAATACACCAAAGAAGAAAGAATATTCCTTGTCTTAAGAAAATTAATAAGGGGTGGGTAGTGATGGGAAACAAAACTTGTAATGTTACAAATTAGCTTCTTTAAGGGGGATTTTTTTTTTCATATTTCAAGAATAAAGTTGCAATGTCAGGAGGAAAAAGGCAATTTTATGAAAACTGGGGCTGAATGGGTAAATAGAAATTCTTGTAACATGAACAAAAGCCAAAGTAGACTAATAAAACAAGAAATTGAAACAATCATAAAACCAAAACCCTGAGTATAAATGGGTGTATTACGGATGAAGCCTTTCCTGCACCCTGTAACCTGAAAACACGATAAGATGTCCACTGTTGTAACAACAGTCCCTGAAAGGGTAAAAGAAGAAAGCTGTGACACTCCAGTTGTTATGAGCGTCACAACATATGGGGGGATCATTTTGCAAAAATGTCGAAAGTTTTTTTTACAATATTAAAGTTGTGAAAATAGTTATGCTGTATCTGACAACACGTTTTATATATTGCTTCCAAGAAAATGTTACTTGTACTATGATAAATTTATAGTCCAGTTACGTCACAAGATTAAAATCGTTTATGAGCATCACGATCGAATAAAACGGTAGTGTGAAAGTGTTACAACAATCAAGTAGTAATGTCTGAATTGTATGGGTGGGGGGGGAGATTCGAAACATATCTCGATGTACAGGGTGCGATACAATTCAAGGATGGTACATTTTAAAATGTAACGATTCAGCTTGGTTAAACTGAGACCAATTTTTCGATTTCAAATCAGTTTCCATTATAAAACGATTGTAATTTTTTAACATGGTGGGCAAAGTCATTCATTCATTTTCCGAACCGCTTGATCCTCACTGGAGCCTATCACAGCTGTCTTCGGGCAGTAGGCGGGGGACACCCTGGACCTCGTTGCCAGCCAATCGCAGGGCATACAGAAACAAACAACCATTCGCACTCACACCCACCTAGGTACAATTTGGAGTGTTCAATCAGCCTGCCATGCATGTTTTTGAAATGTGGGAGGACCCGGAGAAAACGCACGCAAGATCGGGGAGAACATGCAAACTCCACACAGGAAGGCCAGAGCTGGAATTGAACCCGGTACCTTCTGCACTGTGAAGTCAACGTGCTAACCACTCGACTACCGGGCCGCCGGGAAAAGTCACATTTTGCAAAATAGTTACATTATCAAGAAACATTATTTTTTGAGAGCCATCTTAGGAGTTTTTTTTTTTTTACTTTCAGAAAAGTTGTAATACAACTTCAGCCTCTAAATATATTAAAATGGATGTTACATCAAAAGAGCAGAACAAAAGCATTACTTCTGTAAAAATGAAGACTTTTCCATGGAAAAACATGGAAGATGACAAGAAAATACATTGTAATGGTACGTATGTGTTAATAATTCATAAATATGACATCACAAAATAGAACTTTATTCTAACTTTAAAATCACTGACTATACTGATCCTTTACAAGTTATGATTGAAAGGAGGCAAGTTCAGAACCCTTAAAATACACGGTTACAAAATTAGTTTTGGGGCATGCCAAGACCCCCCCAACAAATGATTCATTTGTAGAACCAAAATTCAGTAAAACTACAAGCACAGATGAAACAAATGTGCTGCCTCCTTGTTCAATTTCAGACAGGTACCTGAATTTTTTGTGGATCCATTTTTGATAGATCTATTCCCCAAAATTCATGTTGAATGCCGTTAACGGTGTCCTGGGATTCCCCCCGCCCCCAACTTTAAAGGTGCTACTGAGTGACTTTTGGGGAAGCCCCAAATCAATTCATTTCAAGGATGTGTAAAATGACTGTCCAGTCCGTTGTAAAAAAAAAAAAAATGCGTGCAAGGGATTCCCCCCGCCCCCAACTTTAAAGGTGCTACTGAGTGACTTTTGGGGAAGCCCCAAATCAATTCATTTCAAGGATGTGTAAAATGACTGTCCAGTCCGTTGTAAAAAAAAAAAAAAGTGCGTGCAAGGAGAATGCTCAAGTTCAGTCCCTGCGTGGGCGAAAGACGCCGCGTCCCAGCTCCACCAGGGCGCCCCCGAGGAGAACCCAGAGGGGGACGCACACCACGCTGAGCCACACGTCCGTCAGCCTCTGCAAGCGGGAGCACAGGCTCAGGCAGAAGGCCACCTTCAGCCCCACGGCCGCCAGGTACCACAGCCGGCGGACCGCACCGGGGTCGCCCTCGCGCTGCTCTGCATCGGCTTTACACCGACCGGCCAGTTTGACCAGCAGTAGGAGGACAAGGATGGCATCGAGCGTCCACACGGGCAGGAATATGAGGAACCAGTTCCAGTGCACTTTGGCATCCAGCTTGAGGACCAGCATGATGAGGAAGATGAGGCTGAAGATCCACATCAGAAACACTCGCTGCACCAGGGACATCTTCATTGAGGAGCCACGGCCGTCCGCGGCCAGGGTTCAGGTATATAGGTACTTATGTGTAAAAAATAAATAAATACATAAATAAAATAAGTTCTGATTCAACTCCTTTTTAAGTGAGAGGATATTGACAAAAAGAACGTTCACCAGTCTGAACATGAAACATCTTGTCTTTGGGGCGTATTCAATTGAATATAGATTGAAGAGGAAATCTGTTTTCATTTACGTTTTACCCAACTTCATTGGAATCGAAGTTTGTACAAGAGTAAAAGGGAGTTTTGACGTGGAACTGCAGTGTTTCTTAAATATTTTATGGGTCCATCGGTCCGTCACTGACAGATGCCCAATTTTCTGACAAAACTACCTTTTATTTCTTTAAAACAACTGTTCTAGAACACATACACCCTTTTTCTCAAAACTATACCACATTTATGTCTTGAGAATACTACTTTTTTTCTTGAAAATAAAGTGCATAGGAACCAGCCTTCATACAATTGACGTCCATTGAAAAGCATTGGCATTTTCTTTTAACACACAAGAAATAATTTCTGGAAAAGAATAAATTTGCAGGAACCCCAGGGGTCCTGTTTTCCCCCCCTTGATTAGATACAATTATCGAAAAAAAATTTTAAAAACCTTGAAAAAAATACTACATTTTTCTCAAACGTGTTTTTACATTCTTCTTCTTCTTCTTCTCCTTTCGGCACATCCCTATTCAGGGGTCGCCACAGCGAGTCAGCAATTTCCATCCGCCCCTGTAAACCGTCCCACCAACTCGCATGGTCGTCTTGGCAAAAGTTTTACGCCGGATGCCATTCCTGACGCAACCCTCCCCATTTCTCCGGGCTTGGGACCGGCACTGGGGAACAGTGCACCCCCAGGGGAGGGCACTGCCCCCCAGCGGCTGGGTTAAACGTGTTTTTACATTACATTACTAAAACAATAAACTGGTTTTTTTTCGAGAAAAGTTTTAACTTGTAGAATGTATCCAACTTTCCTTTAGTAAGTAACACGCCTATTTGGACAAAGTCCGGACTTGAGTAGAAAGTATAAATATTTGTTCACCACAGATGGCTGGAAAGGAAAGTCTACTGAAGTACAGGAAAGAAGTACAGGATTTGTAATTCGTTACGTCCCAACCGAATAGCCCGAGACAACGCGGCGGATCCGGAAACGATTCTCATTTCTTGTCCCGACCCCATAAAGTTGCCTTATATTGGATTCGGAACTAGAAATGCACTTTTTGTTGGGACGGTTTGGCTGTCAGTCAAAAGCACGCTAAACACAAGTTTAGCATAGAGACAAAAGCAACGCTGAGAACGTCTTACCGAACTCGGTAGGAGATTCGTCGTCACTCGGCTCTCGAAGGCGACCTCAGAACGAACGTTTATCCTCCTCAAAAGAGGCCCTTGTGTTTCCTTTTAGGGGATAAACTTGTTTTTTTGTTTGTCTTGAGCAACTGGAGTGGCAGTTAGCTTGAAGCTACTTTGAGTAACGCGAGACTTCCGCGGACACGACGGAAAAGGGAAAGACCAGGCTGTCTTTCACAATAGTAGAACGGCAAATTAAATAAAATAAATGTTTTTAAAAAACATGATTTTTCCTCCCCTCCTTATAGTCTTTTCGAAAACACATATTATGTCACTTATATATTTCCCTTTTTAAATAGCGCTGTTTAATTAAAAAAAAAACACAAACATACTTTTCCTTCCACTTTTTATGTTAGTCTCAATTTTCTTTAAAAAGTTGAACTGCTTTTTATGAAAACATCTTTTTTCCTCAATAAAAATCATCTATCGCCAAATTATTCTGAACCATTTATCTCTGTTTTGTAAATAGCTCAAGTTGATCGAGTTTTCTTTTTAAAAAGCCTAAATGTTCTTTTTTTAAACACCAAATCGTTATTTTTAAAGCATTTTACATATTTTTTTCTTTTCATAAATTATCTCCATATTTGATTTTGTTTTTACAAAGCACACATCTACAGTTTTCTTATTTCCAAGAGCGCAGAGCAAGTGTTTTTATTCTAAGACCTTTACCTCCATTTTTCTTCATTTATAAAGCAGATATCTCCACTTTTACTCTTCAGCCTGAAGCTCTGTTTTCCCTTTTTAAAAGGAATATACAATATACCCATTTTTGTTACATTTTGTTCTTTCTATAAAGTTTCATGTAGCATGCATCATCAGATTTTGCTTTTTAAAAGCATGTATTACCAATTTAAAAAATGTTATCAATTGTTTTCCTTTTTGGAAAAGCATTTTTTTTTCATTAAAAAATGTTTATTCCATTTTGTAAAAAGAAAAAAAATAACAGTATGCATTACATGCATTTTCTCAGTTTATAAAGTGGCTTATTTTGCATTTTTATTTATAAAAACATGGAATTTTAAAAATATCTATTCAAAACATCAGAAAATGAATACAGGTATTACTAAAATTAAAGCATGAGTTCAGTAATTTAATAACTCGACACAACAAACACAAAAACAAGACGACCGTGGTAACCCACATTTAAACATTTTATTCAAATCTACTTTTTCCCCATACCAGGTAAGTATAACAAATGAATAAAAAGTACAACTTCGTAGATTGTCCAAAAAAGTAAAGTACAAAAAGCTTGAGGTAAAACATTTTTTTGTTGTTGTCGCTGAAAAAGATCATTTTTAAAAAGCCCTTATTATTAAAAGATTCATTTCGTAACCATGTGACTTTTTATTTCTAGCCGCCTGAAAAAACTATAACAACGCACTTGTATTTACAAGGTGCAAAATACAGTGTGTGAGACAACATTCAGTACAATTGTCTTTTGAAATGTAAACAATTCAAAAACCTCAACGCCTGCCTGTCTGTACAAAGCAGAAAAAAAACACCACCACCATCTAAAGAGCAAATTTTTCCCTTTGGACCTCTACAAGCAGCAACATTAAAACAGCTCATTAGCCACATTAACATAAAATGCACTGACCAAATGCAAAGATAACACACGGCACATTCAGAAATGGTGCAAATGGGGAATGTGTGACGTTTCATTTTTTTCATTTTAATTAATTTTTTTTGGTCTTTTTTTTTTTTTTTTTAATTAATGACATTAATTTTTACATTCAGCAAAAAGATGATGTGATTTTCATTGGAATCAAGCTGCTCATGATTATTATTTTGGTCAATAAATGACAGAACGGAGGTGACAATGCATGGATACCTCACATCACTTTTATGTGAACACAATCAATGCCCAATAAAAATAATAATTTTCAAGATGATTTCATCACACAGACCAACAAAGATGCCACAGGTCTGCAGCTTTGACAATTATTCCTTCCCAAAAGAAATACAAGTGTAACTGAAAACTACCGGAGCAAAGTAGAAGCGGTTACATTTTGAACAAATCCAAATAAAGGCGCAGATGCAGGTTTTTGTCGGCAAACACGATGAAATGTTTCACTAGAAAACCAACTTATTATTTTAAAATCATGTATTACCAATTTTGAGATATGGGGGGGGTCATTTTTTAAAAAGCACACACATGTATAGTTGTTTCCCTTCAATTTCTCTTTCTCCTTTTTTAATTCTTTCACTACATCACAAATTTTTCCTTAAAAAGTGTCTTTCTGCCTTTACAAAAAACATGCATGTTTTTCTTGTTTTAAATTTCTTGCATTTGCCTCTCCTTTCAAAAAGCATTCATCTCAATGTTGGTCTTTTTCAAAAGCATATATCTCAAAGCATATTTTCTTGTTTTGATAACGTCTATCTATTTTCTTTCCTTTCTTTTAAATGCATGTATGTGTCTCCAAATTTAGTTTTTGTGTAATTTTTTTAAGGCAGTGTCTACATTTTTTTATTTGTTTAAAAGGCATGTAGGTGGGGTGTGTGTGTGTGTGTGTGTGTGTGTGTGTGTGTGTGTATATAGTGGGCGACTGGTTAGCACGTCGGCCTCACAGTGTAGAGGTACCGGGTTCAGTTGCAGCTCCGCCCTCCCTGTGTGGGGTTTACATGTAGAGGTACCGGGTTCAATTGCAGCTCCACCCTCCCTGTGTGGGGTTTACATGTTCTTCCCGGACCTGCGTGGGTTTTCTCCGGGTCCTCAGATTTCCTTCCACATTCCCAAAACATGCATGGCAGGCTGATTGAACACTCAAAATTGTCCCCAGGTGTGAGTGTGAGCGGCAATGGTTGTTCGTCTATGTGTGCCCTGCGATTGGCTGGCGACCAGTTCAGGGTGTACCCCACTTACTGCCCGAAGACAGCTGTGATAGGCTCCAGCACACCCGCAACCTTCGTGAGGATATGCAGATTAGAAAATGGATGGATGGATGTTCTTTTTGAGTGTTTTTGTTCAAGCATACATGTCCTTTCTTTTTAAAAAGCGTATACCTGAATGTTGCTTCTTTTCAAAAAGCAATTATCTCCAAAAGTTCGGCTCAGGGAAATGCAAATATTGGAGATACAAGCTTTTCAGTGGCCAGTGACCACCCACATCTTTATCTAGATCTGCATCAAAATGTGGTTGCATCTTTGGACCATGCTACAGCTCTCCCGAAAGTTTTGCGGCAAATGATGTTTTTTGAAGGTAATGTTCTTGTACACATAGACATAACGCATAAATAAACAATCATTGCATTTTTGGTCATTTGTTAAGAGTTTAACCTCGGTGGAGGTCTGAGTATTCTTTTCTTGAAATGCAGTGAACCCCCACTCTATCGCGGTTAAGCGTTCACTGCCCTGTTTTATCGCAGTGATTTTTTTTTTTCTGAATGGATTCATTACATACAGGCAAGGCTGAACTTCAAGTTGCACACCTTCAGTGTCGTATCACATTGTGCCACAACATGCCGGGCAGCACTGAGTTTTACTCGAAGACATGCAGCGTGACAAACAGCAAGAAGAAGAGGCAGAGAAGGTTCCCTACTAAGCTGATTAATAGTCCAACAGAGCAGAGAGAATATATGCTTGCAAGTAATGCTTTGTATGTTTTCCTGCTCTGAGTGTGTTAATCAGAGGTGGGCTTTCCGTCAGTGCCTCCATCACTGTTTCCGTCAATAATTCAGGCCGGCCCACATGGTGACAGCCAATCGGCGTTGAGAAATACTGATGGCAGCTCACTGACGAACTGACTGGACTGACAATGTCCACCTCTGGTGTTAAAGTAGCAGTTGCTAGGTTTACCATGATTAGCGTAGCATCTATGATAATTTTATTTAGCCAATTTATAGTGTTTTGCATTATATGTTACCATTAAGATAGCGGACTTTCAGAAAATGGAATGATACGGTTCGGTTGAATGTTCTGCAGTTTATATACTGTAAACAATGCTCAATGGTGTCTGGATAAACGTCAAATGAGAATGTAAAACAAAACAGCTTGAAGCTAACACACTTGCCTTCTTATTTGGGAGAACTGTGTGAGTCTTCTTTTTTTTTCCTCAAAGTGATGTTATATGATAACCTCTCATTTCTTGACAACAAGAAAGTGAGAGCAGGTGCTAAGGAATCATTTCAAAATTGTGTTGCAATATGTTTAAATTGATATGTTTAAAATGTGTCGGAGGGGTTGAAAACAGTCTTTTTTTTTTATGGTCCCTGTATTGTGGATTTTCAAATGGGAAGAGGGTCTTGAATGTATCGATAAACGGGGGTCCACTGTAGTTTTTTTGTTTTCAAGCCTTAAACTTTTATAACTACATTATTTTATGAAACCAGCATGACTGGATGGAGAAGAGGACGAATTCAAAGCCATGAAATGTACTGACAATGATTATCCCAAGTGTGTGTGAGTGTGTGTGTGTAAATGTGTGCGTGCAGCTACACCGTACTCTGCCTGCTCTCGCGGCCATAGCCAAGAGCCTCGGCGGAATGAGGTGGGAAGTCGATGAATATCCCATCTGAGTCGGAGTCTCCCGACTGGAGGACTTGTCCGATGATGGTTTCGGGGCTGGACGACTCGCTGGGTGGCGAACAGGACCCTGCCTTGCCAAGGTCGGTCACGGTGGTGGTGGCTTCGGTGCCGTGGAGAGCCCCCGACGAGTGCAGGATGGACGGGGAGGACAGAGGGAGATCCATGGAGGTAGCTCCTGTCTGCATCATGCCTGACAATCACAGTTATCATGTCATGGTGGCATCACAGCAACCCTCGTATATTTGCGCTTAAACATTAGAAAATGTACACATTTGCACATTTTTTACAACCCTCAAGTGATACAGTGACATTAAAAAGTCTGCACACCCCTATTCAAATGCCAGGTTTTGGTGACATACAAAAATGAGACCAAGACAAACCATTTCAAAATATTTTAAACCATTAAGTTGACGTACAACCTGAACAAGTCATTTTTTTAAAATGCGAAGGGCAACATCGTTCATTGGTTTACCCATTTGCGCATTGCGACATCATCGAGTGCGTCATCTGAATGCCCCGACATGCACTTGACATGTTGTTCATCTGTCCGCTGACTCTCCTTTTTGGAAGGTATATGTCAAGCTAGTGAAGTGGTATTGGTGTCATAGTATTGGAATTTTCTTTTTTTTGTTGTTTTTAGTACAAGTACAAAATATCGACTGATACTGATACTGTTATTGGTCTTGGTTGATCCCATCTACAAATTACAATTTTCGTTTTCAAAGTAATCCCCCCTGAGTCTAGCGCACCTATCCAGCTTTCTCTGCCACGCCTTCACACTTCAGTTTTACAGCTGTGGTTGTTTTTCAAAGTGCTTAATAGATAGAGTTGAGACTTTTGTGTATATATTATTGTTTGGAGTATACTGTAAACAATGCTCAATGGTGTCTGGATAAACGTCAAATGAGAATGTAAAACAAAACAGCTTGAAGCTAACACACTTGCCTTCTTATTTGGGAGAACTGTGTGAGTCTTCTTTTTTTTTCCTCAAAGTGATGTTATATGATAA
Organism: Hippocampus comes; assembly: GCF_001891065.2. Lineage (NCBI taxonomy): Eukaryota > Metazoa > Chordata > Actinopteri > Syngnathiformes > Syngnathidae > Hippocampus > Hippocampus comes. The sequence goes on along the minus strand of NW_017805841.1, from coordinate 1,723,912 downwards.
CCTCTCATTTCTTGACAACAAGAAAGTGAGAGCAGGTGCTAAGGAATCATTTCAAAATTGTGTTGCAATATGTTTAAATTGATATGTTTAAAATGTGTCGGAGGGGTTGAAAACAGTCTTTTTTTTTTATGGTCCCTGTATTGTGGATTTTCAAATGGGAAGAGGGTCTTGAATGTATCGATAAACGGGGGTCCACTGTAGTTTTTTTGTTTTCAAGCCTTAAACTTTTATAACTACATTATTTTATGAAACCAGCATGACTGGATGGAGAAGAGGACGAATTCAAAGCCATGAAATGTACTGACAATGATTATCCCAAGTGTGTGTGAGTGTGTGTGTGTAAATGTGTGCGTGCAGCTACACCGTACTCTGCCTGCTCTCGCGGCCATAGCCAAGAGCCTCGGCGGAATGAGGTGGGAAGTCGATGAATATCCCATCTGAGTCGGAGTCTCCCGACTGGAGGACTTGTCCGATGATGGTTTCGGGGCTGGACGACTCGCTGGGTGGCGAACAGGACCCTGCCTTGCCAAGGTCGGTCACGGTGGTGGTGGCTTCGGTGCCGTGGAGAGCCCCCGACGAGTGCAGGATGGACGGGGAGGACAGAGGGAGATCCATGGAGGTAGCTCCTGTCTGCATCATGCCTGACAATCACAGTTATCATGTCATGGTGGCATCACAGCAACCCTCGTATATTTGCGCTTAAACATTAGAAAATGTACACATTTGCACATTTTTTACAACCCTCAAGTGATACAGTGACATTAAAAAGTCTGCACACCCCTATTCAAATGCCAGGTTTTGGTGACATACAAAAATGAGACCAAGACAAACCATTTCAAAATATTTTAAACCATTAAGTTGACGTACAACCTGAACAAGTCATTTTTTTAAAATGCGAAGGGCAACATCGTTCATTGGTTTACCCATTTGCGCATTGCGACATCATCGAGTGCGTCATCTGAATGCCCCGACATGCACTTGACATGTTGTTCATCTGTCCGCTGACTCTCCTTTTTGGAAGGTATATGTCAAGCTAGTGAAGTGGTATTGGTGTCATAGTATTGGAATTTTCTTTTTTTTGTTGTTTTTAGTACAAGTACAAAATATCGACTGATACTGATACTGTTATTGGTCTTGGTTGATCCCATCTACAAATTACAATTTTCGTTTTCAAAGTAATCCCCCCTGAGTCTAGCGCACCTATCCAGCTTTCTCTGCCACGCCTTCACACTTCAGTTTTACAGCTGTGGTTGTTTTTCAAAGTGCTTAATAGATAGAGTTGAGACTTTTGTGTATATATTATTGTTTGGAGGGGGCATTGCTCAAACTGATCAATAACAAGGCAGATAGATGTTTTACTCCTAAAAAGTATCTTAATATTATTATAAGTCAATATAATATGAAATAACTCTATGCTTAAATACAGGGAGATAAAAAAAAAAAGAACAATTTAAATATTGATAGAATTTAAATGACATGCACTTACATGTAAAAAAAAACAAAAAACAATTGTACCAAAATACATTTTTAAGAAGTAACAGTTCTGAAACTTCGAATTAATGATCTTAAAGTCAAATACAACTGAATTGTACTTAAGAAGTGTACTGTAGAAAACGTCTGGTATTGAATGACTTGATATAAATAATCTTGAAAATATTAATATAAATTATGAAAAAGTCATGAAAATAATAATAACCTAAGTACATTTGAGTACAGTAGTCTTTCATTCTCATGGGTTCCGATTGGCTGCTGGTAACATCGAATTGACAAACACACCTTTGAACTGCGAGCCCACGCATAGCCTGTTGGAGGCGGAGCCAGAGAGGTCGGAACTCGCCGCCAGCTCGGCGTAGTTCAACTTCTGCTCCTCCAGGCAGGAGATCATCTCGCAGGCCGAGTGGCGGCGGATTCCTCCGCTACCCACTGAGCCGCAGTCGGCGTCGTACTCGGCCACGGGGGTCAGGAGCAACGGGATGTTGTAACTTTTCGATCGGACCACCGGGTTCTTGGACAGATGCTCGGCAGACTTGGACCAGCCCCATTGGAAGCGCTTCTCTAAGGGAGGAACAGGGACAGGAGGAGGTGGGTTGTGAAACACACATTTAGTTTTGTGATTAACCCCCCCGCCAAAAAAAAAAATCTCATAATATCAGGGCCTTTTTCAATCGCGTAAGATTATGACCTTTCATTTTACACATACTACTTTTCATTGAAAAACAACTGAATGGCTGAAAAATATCAGTTGAAAAAAAACGTATACTTAATGTTCATGTCTGCACCTCAATTTTCAATTCAAATTCAGTTCAACATATTGTTGGGTGAGAATCAATTCTGATTTAAATTCCAATTCATCCATTGAATTGAAATCTGAATTTTGCACGTCATACATTTGTGACTTTTTTTCTCCCAGAACTTTTTGGGGAGAACTACCGGTATATGTTTCTTGAAAATATACTTTTTTTCCCCCCTCAAATATATGCAAACTGGCCCACTGTGGAACTAACAAAGGTCATCTTAAATTATTATTTTTTTTTAACTAAACTATTCTTTACTATTCAACTTTACCATGGCTATATCTTACTTTCGTTTTTTTCAATAGAAATGATTTTCTGCAACTTGTGGCGTTTTTTTTTTTTTTTTTAATGTACAGCAATATGCGAGTTCCCTCACTGTTAATTACCACCAATCTAAATACTGGTCTCACCCAGAACACAGCAGTGGTCCTCGATGTCATCTCCAGAGTAAAGCCCGTGAGTGCCCAAGTAGGGTGAGACCACCTTCTGGACCAGAGACTCCAGTCTCAGGTAGTCCTCATTCACACCACGTGACTCATGAACTCCCTGCAAAATGACAAAATGAATAAATATCATTACATCACACAATATTTCATTTTAGGAATGGAAACTACACCTTTTTTTTTTTTTGCCGCAAATAATGCACGGACACATTCCGTGTGTCAGAATGAGCACCATGATAAACAATCAGAACAGCGTTACCTGGAGGATGAGCAGCATCTGCGTAACGGACGGTGGAACTCGTGCCCGGGGCCGAGACAGGGCGTCCTCCAGCTTGACGCTCAGGACGATGGTGCTCCTGAAGTGCAGTAGAGCAAGCTGGCGGACAGATGGCTCCTTCCCCTGCGCCCGACAACAACAACAGGGCTCATTGGAATGGTGATTTGATATTTATTTATCTATTAAGTCCTTCTTGACAGTTTATTCTCCTCATTTTCTAGCACTGCTTCCAGTCCGTATTTGTGTATGTTAGATTTATTGTCCCTAACATATTAAGAAAAATGTCGATTGTGATCTGCTTTATATGATGCATGTTTTGTATAATATTTCATGTTTTTTCTAATTGCGCGGCATGATAATGGCCGTATTAAGAGGTGGAGGTCCCCACTGATGGCTCACAGAACAAATGCAACTACTGTACTCTGTTGAGCTTGCTGGTTGTCCTCTTGTGACGATGGCCTACCTGGACTGGGTGGAAGATGGCCTGCAGCATGGAGAGCACATCACAGAAGAAGAAGTCCCACGTCTCGGCCAGAGAGTCCAGTAACTTCTGACCTGCAAGTTGGCAAAGCAAAAAAAAAAAACAAAAAACTAAAACATAAATAAATACATAAATAAAATAAAACGCATTAAAGCTTGCTACTTATTTGGACCATATGAATTTAATGGGACATATTACGGAAAACATTACATTCTAATTTTTTGGCGCGCGTGCGCACACACACACACACACACACACACACACACACACACACACACACACACACACACACACACACACACACATACTGTATATTAAAGTGGATTATATCTCTTTTAGAGGAATTCATACCTTCGTAGAACCTTATTTTGTCTCTCAGGATGACCATGCCCTTTGTCAGCAACTGGTTCTGAAATGTTAAATGAGACAAAATAAAGAACGTCTGCTACCAAAATGTAACATTTACAGTGATTCCCAACCGAAAAATGATTATTGACTAAATGTATTTCATTTTTGTACATTTATCTATGCGCGGTGACCTATAGCGACAGGCAAAACAAATTAATGCTGTGTATCCACCTGTTGCCAATCTTACAACAGAATAATACAGTATATGTGTTCAGCGGAATAGATTTCCCACTGAGTAAGTTAATTTGGGAATAAACTGAGACATGATAATTGTTTCATGACATAATGCCTAGAGATTTTTTTTTTTTTTTTTTTTTTTAGAGCCTGAAAGTATTGCCATTTGCTCTATTTGCCACTTTTTGTACATGCTGCTGCTCTGTGTATGTGAAAAGTAGCAGTTGGATGAAGGGTGCTCCTAATTACTATGACATCTATGTTACGTTTCATTTAGCCTGTAATGCATGAAGCTTTGCAAATTATTTGGTTTATTTGAACGTTTACTTTTTTAAAATATATCATGGTTAATTCTTGTTTATTGTAAGAGTCTTCTTTTTATTTCCTTGAAGTGATGTCATACAAGAGTCTTCCATTGCTTGAAAATGTGTTTTTCAATTAGTTTAAATATGTTTTCACATATTGAGGGCAGGGTATGTAACATCTCCACCGTGATAAACTGAGGCTTCAATGTATGTGCCTTCGCTCAGTGAAGGTTGGGAAGCACTGGTCTGAAAAGTATCATTATGCAATTGTCGCTCCGGGATTACCTGAAGGTATTCCGTGAAAAAGGAACCCAGCTCGGTCTTCAGCAGGTGCCTGGTGGAGGAACATTGACTTTATCGGATGAATCAAGCAGCAAAATGTGTCAATCAAGTCATGTTTACAACCCACACAAACAAATGTTTCCTTGTCAGCAGCTCTGTTACAAAAACAGGACATTGCACGTCTTGCAACGTGTGTGTCCATGCATGCTTTTGCGTGTCCGCGGGCGTGTGTGTGTGTGTGTGTGTGTGTGCTTGCTCCTGTGTACTTTACTGTTTACTAATGAGGGCGTGTGTGCGTTAGACAACTGGTGTGTGCAAAGATACTGACATATCTGGCGTGAACAGATAGCACATAAACAAGCGTGGTTAACACAAAGTGCTCAGTCAGCGCAATTTGAAGTGCAATTTTAACCACAAGGAACTGGAATTGACTAAATTCCAGAGGTGGCAATAATACTCCTACTCTGTAATGAGGCAGAGGTACAGCTAGTTCATTTTTATTTATGTATTTTACTGTCATGCCTTTGACTTATGAATTTAATTAGTTCTGTGTTCTCATATGTGAAATTATCTTTCCGCATGGACATGAATGGAAATGCCATGAATCCCTTGTAACAACCCCGTAAAAACAGCATTGCTTGTTGATATAGCTCAAGTCTATCACCAAAAAAAAAAAAAAAAAAAAAAAACCACTATAAGTACATTTGACATATCAACCTACCGGACGCCTTCGTTGAGGACGTAAAGTTCATTGTCGGCCAAACCTTTCTTCTGGAAAACTGCGATGACGGCATTGTGGATGCTGCAAGGACACACAAACTACATTTTAAAGTAGAATTTGACATATTCACAGAAAGAATGCTTGAGTTGTGAGTTTGATTCTTGATTCAACTACTCAGGAATGCTATGAGCCCGCCAAGCCGACGTACCTGTTCCAGGTGGCGTTGGCGCCAGCCCTCTTCTGCTTCTCGCCTCTGTCCTCCGGTGAACCCTTGTCGCTCTTGGCCAACTCGCTAAGGCTGGGCGAGCTCATCAGCTTCAGCCGGTGCAGAGTCCTCATAGGAGTCATAGAGGAGAGACACCAACGAGCAAAACACACACACTCAGCAAACCGTACAGTCAAAGAAGGAAGGTCGAGAGCCAGATACGCAGAGGAAAGGGAAGCCGAGAAGCCAGAGAGAGAATAAAAGTAGGACAGAGTGATGCGAGATGAGAAAGTAGGATGGGCGCTGCCCCGAAGTGCCCGGGGGAGGTGGAGAGAACAGAGGTACCGATGGGATTCCCAAACAATACCGGCATTGATGCCAACAAATATTTATGCGGCACACAGATGCCAGTGGAAGTGCGGGGTAAGCAGCAGAAGAGCGCCCGTCACTGTAAAGCTGGGAGGAGGAAGAAGAGGAAAGAGTGCTCGCATGGCTCAATGATAACAAAAACAAGACGAGTAGTAAGTGGAGTCACCATAAAGGAACTCCTGCTGCTCTCTCATTACCATTGCAAGAGGGCAATTGTACAGGATAGCACAACACACAAACGAGTACTGTACAGTGAACTCCCGTTTACAGTGTGGGAGTCCATATTTACCCACGATAGGTGAAAATGTGTGATACAGAGAGACCATACAGGAATGTTTTTTTTTTAACTAAGTGTTTTGTTTCGTTTTAATTTTTAGAGATGTAAATGTTCATTAACTTTTTTGAGATGATGTACTTTTTGTAGTATGATCAGTGAAAAAAAAAGTAATTACCAACACTTCGACATAATGTTGTGACCGAGCATGATTTTATGACTTGCAACTTGTTCGAATGAATTCATGACTTGACTTGCTTGAAATTTGATGGCAACTCGACTTTTTTTCCTCACAGTGGCTTGGGACTTGCTTGAGACTTGAAGGGTTGCGACTAGAGACTTACTTGTGACTTGCACATAGTCCCATCTCTGCATTTTTCCAATAGAGTATCACGTTTGCGTGAAACGTCCGTGGTTCGAGACTGGGTGAAAACGACTTGTTTTCTTGTAATCAGTGAGCTTTTATACAAGTTTTGATGGGCTCCCTAAAAGGGAAGTCAAGTAGAAAATGTCTTGACGTTAATATGTTACATGCGATCCAGCTATTCTTAACATGGTATTCTGATTAATATTGCGTTTGAATATGAATATGAATTAAGCAGAAAAATTTGCCTTGTAACTGCCACTTGCTGGCAACTGAAAATGACATCACTCCTGCCGAAGGGCGGAACCGGTTTTCTGGGTTTGGTCATGTGACGCTCACGACTATCACTGCAGTTTGCATAGTGTGTTGGTTCAAATGTTTGCGTCACACGAACAAGGTCTCCTGTTCCAAACCATGTTTGTGGTGAAACAGTAACCTGCTCTGTTAACGAGTAAATGTTCCGACTGCTAACTATGAGCCAAAATAGAAAAGCCCATTGACCCGCCACCATCTTTTTCATCATTTTTTACATGTTTCCACCTGATGGAATACACACTCAGGACAAGAGCTGCTCATCTTAAAAGCCTTTTTGATGCGCGTTTATGTAAATTTTATAGAAATTCATAATATAAAAAAAGAACAGAAAAGAACAATGGTATTTGGAATAAAACTGAATTTTGCAGTATGAAACAAGTTTTCATTGATATTCAAATGTTCAATTACATGATGATTGCAGAAGCTGTGTTATGAAGTGGTGTTGATATGGGAGACATGGGTACAGGGTCGATAAATTAGCCAATCATATCATTATTCTTCTGTCTCTGTTACTTGACTATCAGAATTTGACCTGACTTGATTCGTGATAGTTTTAATAATCTACAAAACTGTGGATTAACTGCCCTGTAAAACTAAACTCAAATCATTCTTCAAAAGGGCAAAAGATGGTTTCGACTTGATGGGCACAAGAGACGGCGAGATTTAACAGCACGCGGATAAATAGATTACCCAGAATGCTCGGCTTCAGTAACCATTTATCTTGAAAAGTGAGTGATGCTCACCTCCTGATTGGATGCTCATTGCTCCCATCCAAGTCCGGGCTCGGGGGAGGCGCCGAGAAAGTGCTGAAGTTGAGCGAGAGTGGCCGGGGCGAGGAGCGGGAGGCATGCCTCCGTCTGAGGCCATCCAGCATCTCCATACAGACAAGCACAAGTGATGTTAAAAAAATGCTGCGGGGCGGAACATTTCTTAAAAATAAAAAATATATTTTTTAAAGAAGACGTGATGAAACAGGATAACTTATTTCTTCAACAGCAAACTGTGAGACACCCACACTTGGGTAAACTTAAGCTTTTTTACCAAAATCTTCTTGATGGCTCAAACATAGTCATTGAGGGGCTGGCTAATTAATTAACTTTTCTGTTGCTCGGATTAATGGCAAAGATGTTCACGGTGAAGTGACATTCACAACATCCTTAGGGCCAGCTACCCAACATACTGCCAGTATGTTGGTTGTCGGACCTCTTTATAAAAAGAAATAATCAGTGCCATTTACTTTGTTTTGAAAGAACTTGTTTGAGGTTTTCTCGACATTCAAACAATTCTTTTTTTTCCCCAACATACAGCTAAAAGTACAAATGTTGTCGGATTGGACTCTTTCAAGTTTCCCGTCAAGGATGTTATGTTTATAAAGTGGAAACTTTCAAACACTCAAACACTAAATGTTCCAAGAGACTGGTCAAAGTTCACTTTTAAAGCGAATTTCACATAGAAAATAATGGAAATAAAGTGAATCCAGAAAGTCTTCACAGTGCTTGATTTATCCACATTTTAATCAAGTGCTCTCCAACTTTTGTAAATTACCGGTACTTGTACTAAGTGAACCTGCAAAGTTTAATGTTGCTAATTTTTATAGCACAACTGAATATGCTTGCTTTGCACATAACACACATTCAAAATGGGAATAAAGAACTGATATAATGTAAAATTATTTAAAATCACAAATAGCCTACTTTAGCAAAAATAAAACATGGCCAGTGAAGATGTCTGCTGGCCAGAAGCTGAGCTGCACTGTTTTCTTAGGCGCATTCTTAGTTACACTTTTGTCGCTCATCAAATATGTTCTGTGTGGACCCCTAACAGTCAGCTCGTGATATCACCCAATTCCCCCTGCATTTGGCTATTCTCATTTTGATGCCAGTTGTAACAGAAAATTTGAATCTGGCCAGTGGGGTTCGAGTTAGACATCGGTGTTTTTAAAGAGTTACCCTAGGTGTGCAGTCTTGAGTTACAGTATTTTGTCTGTTATTTCCACACTGACTGGGAGAGTTTTGCAATATTTGCTCAACTTGCACTGCCATCTAACCACACACACACACACACACACACACACACACACACACACACACACAGTATCCAAGAGTAAAAGCATGTATGTGCATGTGCAGTGTGAGGAGAAGGAGGGTATTGAGCACATTACATATCCTTCCTTGATAATATGTCCCAGCTAGAAAATATTATTTTGCACAGCCCCAGGAGCAACACTGCTGCCTCTGCTGTCTCCGGGGAAAAAAGAGGCACGGTTGTTCTACCCGTGGACTGAAATGACTTACTAGTGAGCAAAAACAATGTACTAGTACATAGACCTTGAGCTCTGATTATCCTTGATGCAAAAGACCTGCGTGAATACAAAAGGCATTAAAGAAAGATGTTTGAGCATTTATTTGTCATCCTTTATAACGAGGCTACTTGTGTGTCACACGCCAACTCGTTGGGTTGAATAAGTCTTAGTGGAAAAGCACAGGGGACTAGTTTACTCGTAAGGCTTGTAAAGGAATCTATTCCTGACTGTGATTTTTTTAGCCCCTCTCTGTTAGTTGGATCTGTTCAAACACTTGAAAGAAAGAACGTAGTATGCTGTTGAAGGTATTTCCTGCTTACTGTGATTACAATCACCTTTAGTGCCCCTTGACCCCCACCACTTTTAGGAGCCCTCCAGAGGACATGTTTAACATCAAAAGAGGAACTGTTATCTCAAGTATCTGTGTTGCTTCCATCACATCAAAGCTCAGACTGAAGACAATTGCGGGTAGTGGTGGTCTGGTCTCACCTCACCACTCCCAACTTTTTCCAGCCACACCGGGTCGGATGACATGTTAATTTCTTTGTTTCCGGGATTTGCATGGAGGCGTAACTGCCCGCCTCTCATTATCATATTATCTCTATATATTCTCATGACTGTATTTTTTCTAGGCTTCATGACTAAATCTGAAACTCTCAGGAGCCCGAATTGATTCGTAAACTGCAGAAAAGAAAAATAAAACCTGCGAAGGTACTGTTCATCGTCTCCAGCCTGTATTTGGATAACCAACATCCTCATCAACGAACACGCGGAGGAAGAGAAAGGCCGACTCTACCCCAACAGGCTTAAGTGTGTATTAGTACTGTAGGCCAAAAAATTCACTTGGGTAAAAACATAACTAGCGAGATACAGTCGCTCTACTAGTGTAAAGAGTTGCCTTAGTAGTGAGGACAAAGAGCCTACTAGTAGGTGGACCCGACGCAGGATATCATCCATCCATCCATTCATCCATCAACCTCACAAGGGTCGTGGGCGTACTGGAGCCTATCCCAGACGTCTTTGGGCAGTAGGCGGGATACAGCCCTGAACTGGTTGCCAGTCAAGCGCAGGGCACACATAAACAACAACCATTCACAATCACAATCAAACCTATGGACAATATAGAGGATTCAATTCACGTCACATGCATGTTTTTGGAATATGGGAGGAAAGCGGAGTACCCGAAGAAATCACATGCGAGCAGAACATGCAACGTGCCGCCACGTTAGATATCAACCACATGGAATAAACTCAAAAGGATTTTCCATGGCAGTGTGTCATGACGCTCCTGTTATTTGGGTGTCTCCCCATAGAAACGCGCCACCCATTGATCAGAAGGGGGAACAACAGTCTGGGCTGAAAATCCTTTTTATTAAGAGAAAACGAATCAACGACGCAGAATTAACGCCTGCCCATAACTGACATAAAATGGATATATTTTCGTGTCTTAAGTCAAAAGTGAGGTTGGAGGCCAGCAGAGACGCAACGCCAGTCTAGTGGGGGTGGGTGTTGTGCAGCCCTCCACTCTCCCCTTTCCTTTCTCTTCTCTTCTTTGTCTTTTTACCATAACATTTTTACGACCACCTCACAGCATTGCTTTCCCGGCCTAGTGCAAGCAGACTGCGGTCGAGCCTGTTGTGATCATTTCACATAAAAGGGCCAACCAGTCCGGCGCGCATGCAAGCAACAGTCCACGTTGATCCAACAAAAGAAGGTGTTCCCCACACACAACACCTTAAAGTCGACAAAAAGCATCACGGTGTATCTAAAGTTGCCACGCTTACCGTTTCGTGTCCTGTTGCCTGGTTCTAGCCGAGATGGCGCGTGCATATATCTCCGACGTCAGGTCGGTTCCGTCCGGGCTCATCGGTGGTTCGCCGAGACTCGATCCAACGGATGGATCTCCCTGTCGGGCATCGGGCAGGCGATGGGTCCGATGTGCGTGCGGTCCTTTGGAGGCGGTGATGGTGGTTGTACGGGTAGGGGTGCTAGCAGTACAGAGCAGACCGCGGAGGACTCATTCATGAAGCATGCGCCTCCGCTCGCTCCCGTGCGCGCGCCCCCGCTTTGTTTTGAAGAGATGCACGCGATCACGCAACGGTACTGTTACATGCACGCGCGGCGGTTTCTATTTACGCAAGGAGGTGACATGTTGGGAAAACAGTACTGTGGTTTACCAGAGGTCCCTGAACGACACAAACACCACAGAAACAACCCAGGGGAATGCGCGCGCGCGCGCGCGCGCACACACACACACACACACACACACACACACACACACACACACACACACACACACACACACAAGTGGGGCATTTGCAATCAAGAGTATTGTTGATATCTGTCTGAGTGCGCACACACACACAATGCAATCTACAGTCGCCTGTCAATGCAAACGCATTTTGCAGTTAAGAGTCCTGTTATTTACGAGAGGTCCGTAAACAACACAAACATCCCGAAAACAAAACAGGACGGATCGGTTGCACAAACATTCAAATAAACAAACAAACACGCACGCACGCACGCACGCACGCACACACACACACACACACACACACACACACACACACAGTCACACACACACACACACACACACACACACACACACACACACACACACACACACACACACACACACACTTGGGTGCTATCTAAAATATCTCATGCAGTCAGTGCACGCGCATGTTCCAATATGTACAATAGTCAATTCCACCAACGATTTAATTGATCGTTGGTGGGATAGTCACCATGCATTTGTGACTATGTGCGCACCGCACCCATCAACGCGGCACACGTTTGCGTGTCCTGTGACATTTAATCTGCTCTTATTGGATCAGAGAGGCACACATTAACATACTTAAAGCTCAACAACAAAGCGGAGTTGTTGCTTTTAGAGCACCCAAGCAGTCTATTTCCTATTTGTATCGTTAGCCTATTCTGTTCACCAGGGACGGCTGTAGGATTTTTTTTCTTCTGGGGCTCAAGGGAGGCTTGACTGATACATTAGGGGGGCTGAGAAAATAATCTATAAATGTACTTTAGAATATCAAATGAAATGCTGGGAGAGTTCAAGGTGGGCTAGACAGATGTCTGGCGGGGCTACACTCCGTGTAACGGCATCCCTGTAGAGAGCACATGTCCGTCAGAAGATAAAGAAAGTGCAGACATCATTAAATGGTGGTAAGATAAACTAAACAACAGCTATTGAGAATTAGAGTGCACACAATTACTGCGCCATTAAAATCGATGTTAGTTTTCCGATGTATGCCCCACATCAGTCAGAACTGTATTAGACGGTTTGGAACGGATGGATTGTCATATAGGCAATACAGTATAGAGCGAAGTTTACGTTTCCAGAAGAGATGAACGCATCATATTGGTCAGTCAGAACCATATAAGGATGTAGGATGTCTCAGGTGGTGGGTATTTGGCAAATTTTGTCATACATTTTTATTTATTTATTTATTTCATTGGGACAGTGCACAACAACAACACAAGAATAAACAGTGTAAATGTGCCGGACTTAGCATAAATGCTAGTTTTCAGCCGTACTCCCAAGGCAGGTTTCTTAACATGAGCATAACATAAACAGTTTAGATCAAATAACAAAATAATGTAGCACAACACATAGCATAAAAGATGAACAGTCATGCAATCTTGGTCACTTTTCCTGCATGTCGTTGCTCTTTGAAGCAGTTATAGATGAAAGAGGAGAGAATCAAAGTGTCATTTCACCAGTGGATCAGGAATGTCATGCCTTGCACTATGTTGTCAATGTTGGGTTTTCCAATAGACTGGAACACATCACATTACCCACAAATGTACAGGGTGTCCCAAAAATCTGGACACTCGGACAAGTATACAAAGTGTATTTTTTTCAAGAAATTACATTTTCAACATTTCATTCAACTGGAATACAAACAAATAGCACATTTTCACTATTATTTCTAACATACAAATGTTGATGGGCTTTGAAAGATTAATGCTGGCGAATTCAACTGACTTTATTTCCCCTAAAGACATTTTTAAGGCTCAGTTTGTGTTCCTTCATCGTCTTCCTCGCTAGCCATATGTCGGGGCTCCATGTTTCCTTCCGTGGCTATCAAGAGGACTTGTGTACTGTATCTCTGACCGTGGATGGACTGTGGACGCGTTTCGCCTTCCTACCACTTGAGGCAGTAAAGAGTATTCAAAGTGTGTAAAGACCAAGACATGAGGCGTCGAACAAGACGGCGCGCCCATTGAAATTTCAAATGTTATTTTTTTTACCATTAGCTTCACTCGTCTAATTCTTGTGCTTTATTTTTTTTCCTCGCGTTTTAAAATGTCCAACACTTTCGAGGAGAAAATGTCGTCTCCCAAGCGTTTCGGCCAGGTATGACGGACTTGATGAAACAACTTAGAAAAGTTTTTCTTCCAAACTCCCTTCATGTATCCAAACGAGCTTGCGCACAATGGAAAGAAATGGAACAAATCGCCACTTATTTGTACTGTATCCCTCCCCCATCTCAGTGTGCATATACAGCCGAGGAGCAGCAGGCTGTGCACAATGCACTGCGACAGAAGTTGGGGCCAGAATTCATCAGCACCAGACTGGCTGGAGGAGGACAGAAGGCAAGTTTTTGAGCTGGAAAGTAACTTTATAAAGACTCTTTCATTTTATGTCTCACGATTTAAAACCTGGGTGGCTTAATATAATTTGACACACGCTTTCATCAAAATACCCCAAGGATCGAGAATTATAAGACACTTGATTGATTGATTGATTTCAACATTCCCGAGTGAACCAGGAGGTTTGATTGCATTTTCACTTATGAAGGCAGCACTTCATATACTACACTGTGAATATGACGCATGAACACACCACCAAACACAAAAACTTCCCACTCCTGCCACATCTACGGCTTCACCTACCATGTGCCACTTAGCTGACACGATTCACTAATGGTTGTCAATGTATCTAGCAAAACTCGGTGCAGCTCTACTTACCTTTTACACGATCAGGTTCCACACCTCTCTGCCTAGACTGAAAATTAATGGCACTTGTACAAAGTTATCACTGGCTTATCTGAGTTTAACTGAGTGCCCATAGAGATTCTATTGCATTTCCACATGTTGAGGCATCATTTAAATACCAAACCGCCAAATTTCCTTTTTGCAATGGATGTAACTGTGTGGTTCATGGCATCCTCAAACATGAATATCCTCTGACACTCAGATGTTGGTGGCTTTACTGAAATAGAGTATCGAGGGCAGGCAGACAGATTATTATTCATCCCATGAGGGAAATTTCAATTGTCACACGAACAGTATTCATACATATCAACTGAATTTGGTGGATGGGCAGGCACTGCAGAGACTCATTTGCTTATGCACGCGCTATTAAAAGTATATTTTTCCATAATCTGTCCCATTTAAGCAACCTGCAATCAATGCACAGAGTGCCCAATAAACCATTTCACCATTTCATTGTTGCAGGTGTGCTACATCGAGGGTCACCGTGTGATCAGCCTGGCCAATGAGATGTTTGGATATAATGGGTGGTCTCACTCCATCTCTCAGCAGAATGTTGGTACTGTATGCCTCGGTCTCTGCCAGTCTTGTCTGTTGCCATAGTAATGTGTCACCATGACAACCAGCACCACTGTGGTCTGTACGTGGACCAACACAGCTCCATGTTTGTCTTTGTAGACTTTGTCGACCTGGTTAACGGGAGGTTTTACGTCGGTGTCAGCGCGTTCGTCAAAGTGCAGCTGAAGGTGGGGAATAAGTTGCAAATGGCCATATTAGCAATCACTCCCTCTTCACTAAGTGGTGGCTTATACAGAGAGTTTGCCATTTTGTTTTGCTCTTTGAATGTGTAGTGCATATGAGGTTATCCCTTGGCCTACATAGTGTCCTGAATGTATCCCGCAATGCCTCTTGAAAAGTAGTGAATACCTGATGTGCCCTGGAAAAGCGGTATATCCCATGATGCATTGCGTGTCGCAAAATATTTTTGATGTAACTAGAGCAACCTGTCAACAGGGATTCACATAAAACACCTCTCTGTGCTGCAGTGGTACGTTCATATAGAAGTTTAAGTCATTCTATGATCATGCTAATCACTCAAAATACTTGTGCCTCAAATCAACTTTCCTAACCGAAATGAGTGAAAATGCCATTAATCCGTTCCAGCCCCTCAAAAAACAATTTTTTTTTTGTAACATCCATGTTTAAACAAGAAAAATTGCACTGCACGGTGTGGTCCAGAATAAAGACATACTGTGATAACCAAATAAAATTGATAAAAAAATTTTCACTTCAGTTTGGCTCCCATGGCTGGCATTATATTCTTTATATACTCCTGCTTCAGTATACGAAAACTATTTACATTTAACTTAAAAAAATAAGTTCTGTTTTGTTTTTTTTGTTTTTTTGCTTTAAGACCAACCAGTATCTATAGCTCAGAGTTGGAAAGTGGGGTGAGACCATTGAAAGAAAAAAAAATGCTGCCTATTGAAATGACCATGAAAATGCACAGTGAGCCAATGGAGAGAGGCCAGAATGGGAGTCTTGTGCTCCGTCTTACATGTTCCAATTCAAAAGCGACCAGCAGCATTTTTGGAGCCATTTGAGGGAGGGCTGGCTGACTCCAAAATAACATGAATTAGAAATCTGGCTGAGATGTGATTGAAGGCATCGATTACCGTTTCAAAGTGCTGTTTTTTTCCCCCAACTCCTGTTAGTCCACTAGCTTCCGTTGATCTAGTTTATTATATTGTAGTTATACGACTGCAGTGCTGTAATCAACACCATTCCCAAACTATTTTTCATTTGACTATAAAGTCCACTATTTAAAAAATCCTATATCGTGATTAGGAAGACAACAAAATGTAATTTATCCTGCGATGATCATCATAAATGAATAGCTCTACATGTTTTCTGGCAGGACGGCGCGTTCCACGAGGATGTGGGCTACGGAGTGAGCGAGGGGCTGAAGTCTAAAGCTTTGTCCCTGGAGAAGGCAAGAAAGGAGGCTGTCACCGATGGCATGAAGAGAGCACTCAAGTACTGGAAGATTACAATCCCATTTCATAGTTGTTGTTATAGTTTTTATCCGTTGTGTTTTATTTAGGTGTTTCGGGAATGTGCTTGGTAACTGCATCCTCGACAAAGCGTACCTTCAAGCAATTAACAAGATCCCCAAGCAGGTAAAAAGACATTGGGAATAATTCACTTATTCCCCAATCGCTTATATGGGGATTTTTGTGTATGGTGGTGAACTACAGTATATACGGTACAGGTAGTTCCTTATAATCCCTGCCTAATGATTACTTTGATTACGGATTAGGAAATGATTCCGAATGCAGTTTTTTGAATTTGGTCCTGTGACGTTCGCAAAGCTGAGCCGTGAGCAATTGTGATGTCATTTTTAATAGACAGCAAGTGGCAAAATAGCCACCCGCTGAGATGGATGACAACGGGTGGATTTTGCTGCTTAGTTTGTATTTCACAAACACAATAGTTACCAGCATGCGCTAGTGGGGGGCACATAGAACATATTGGAAAGAAATATTTTTGACATCCGCTTGAAAACTCTACAATCTCTTAGGCTGTCTCCCTTGTCACCCACCAGGACAGGCCCTTGGATTGTTGAAACTGCAAGCACTCTAGGTCACAAATGTTACTGTAGAACATTTGTATGGCAACTGCAATTGGACAGCAACAACATTTTGTTCAGTAATGTGAAATCAAAATTTTCGCCGATGGGACGAGCCGTAAAATAATCCATTCTCAACATATCTGATAGTTGCAACCCCAGTGAGCTGGTGGACCTTCCGTAAAAGATATTGAAACAATAGCTTATTACACACCTGTCCTCATTTAAATTGCCTCTAATTCGCCCCAACTAAAGTTCAGCTGCTTTAGTAAGCTTTTCCTGACTATCCGTATTACATCACATGCTTTCATAATCACAGTTTGAGGCAAACCTCGAGTACGATTTAGGCCACAATCACAATGAGTTTGACATCATGTATCCTTTAAAGAAGCTTTTTCCCGACACGTAGCCGCTGCCCGCTCTGGACCCTGCCCAGACCAAACGGTCGGAAAGTGAGCCCACAGTGGAGAAGGCTCGTTTCTGTAGCCTGGTACGAGAGGCTAAACTGGGGTCTGCCATCACACCGTTGGAGCGGCGAGACGGCAACCTGAGAGAGAGCTACTACGAGACTCACACCCCTGACGCTCAAGACGTTCAAAGCGAGGGAGAAGGCGCAAGGTAAAGACCCTCCCGACCCCGCAGGTTGTCCTCTGCGTCATTCTCCCATGGCCGTCCGTGAATTTGGTACCTGAGCTTTGAGTGGGGAATTATCTGACTATTATGTCACATTAGTACAAACTATCAAAACTATTCAAGAAGGCAATATAGAAACACACAACTGTGCCGCCTCCATGATTTGAAGCAGATCACCCAAAAATGTATCATTCACCAAAGATTCAATGTATTATGTTGTGGAGGATGCAACAGACATGCTTTGCTCTGAGCAACCAATCAGAGGACGGACGAACGCTAACACCATCAAGGGCGAGCTCACTGGCTCTCGGAGGAAATCTGATTGGTTAAAGTAACGATTCTTAAACTTTTTATGGAAAGTAGAGCCTCCTCATGACCATCACCATCATGACCAACTTTCAAATAGAATGGAGTAGTAAGCCTCAAATTTCATTAAAAAAAAAAAGGTGGATGCGTTATTCCTAAAAATTGTATTTAGTGTTGTTTTTGTTAGATATTTATTATGTGCAGCAGGTTATTACAACTGCAGTTAGTTTTTAGTGCTTGCTTTTTGATCTCTATGAATAAATTTGAGTGTGATTATTATAAAATAAACCGCAGTAACGTGATGCATCGTTTGAACATTAACTGCGCTTAAATATAGGAATTAAAAATAAGATAAATGTTTATTTATATGTAGCTTTGACAACAGCTGTTAGCTGTTAACAAAACACTTTACGGAACATTTACCATAAAATAAGACAACAGAACACACATGCGCATACATGGACTGGAAGCAATGCAGCGAGGGGAAAAGTTTCGAATTGAAGTCAAGTGACTATCGGGAACAAATGAATACATTTTCATGGAGCAAATATTAGTCTTGAGGTTGGTCATGGAGATCAGTGCTTCTGATGGCCCACCATTGCTTCTCTCAGGCAGGCCTTGGTGGACACGGCGTCATCGTCAGACCCCAAGGAGGTGCGGAAGCAGCGGCAGCAGCAGCTGCAGCTGAAGTTTCGCAAGGAGATGGAGGCCAAGAGGCTGGAGCAGAAGGAGGCGGTGGACACGAAGGCCGAGGACGTGGAGCTCCTCTTTGGAGAAGGAGGTGATGGACTGAGCGATCGTACCTCGGTTGCCCCATTGGCTTTTTCACTTCGATCCAGCCGTGGCATATCTGAAAGTTTGTCTGAAACGCAAAATTTGTTGCCTGCAACAAAAACATTTTAAACTAAAACCTGAAATGCTCAAAGATGCGCCAAGATGATGCCAAAGCCCTGCCAAGGAGGAGGGAGGAGCTAAATTTAACCTGGTTCATGAGTGGAATTTATGGAGAGTCTTTGTTGTATGTGCATGTCTACATGCAATTGCGGTTGATTTTGTTTTTTTTAATCAAATAATTTATTTTAAGTGTGATGTAAGATGAGTTTAAAATTACATCACAGGGTTTAGGCAACTTGTGATTGGTACATTTTGCAATTTTAAACCATGTATTTTTGGGGGGGGTCGGTCACTGGCAGTTTAACGCAGCAGAGCCCTGGGTCCCTGTTTAGTGTAATCCAATATCACCTCAGCTCCTTTTTCAACCGCAGGGGGCAGTGTTGTGCATTGAGGAGCAGTTGGAGGCCTTGTGCTGTGGTGCATGTACAGTACAACTCCATTTCAAGAGTTACCATCTGGTGGTTGTTCAAGGCAAAAAGTGAAAGTCATGTAATCGACATGACTTTCACTTTCACACAAAGGGAACTATTTCATGGCTTTATTTATTATAATTTGATGATGACTTTAGTTTATAGTTGACGAAAAACTCCCAACTCACCATATGGAGAAATTAGACTATTACATTGCGGACATGAGAAACATTCAAAGTGATTTTTAATTTGGAAATTTGGTCGAACTTTTCAATACGGTAAAGTCACCTTGTAGCACAAAGCATATTGTTTCCACCTCAATATTTAAATTTGGGGATGCTGTTCTTCAGATTATAATCTGTTTTTTAAATCCTTCACACGCACCAGGTGGACTGGAAGTCCCCATATAGCTCCACTTCAGAATCAGATATGCTGTAGATCAACATCGGCAAAGCAGTAGCATAACGGTAGCAATCGCAGCATCGTGTCATCAGTGAAAAGACTAAAGACAAAAAATGTCATGTTGACCCCGCAGATGATCCCGAACTCTGGAATTTCACCCTGAATGGAACGGAGGAGTCAGACGGGCCCTGCGGGGCTTTCGGCCCGAGCACGCCCAACAGTCACAAGATGCAGACACGCAGCAAGACCCCACAAAGGACCACCGTGAAAGAACACGAGCAGCGGCAGGAGCAGCAGCAGCACTCGCACAGTACAGGACACTTGGGGATTAATCAGGACGGACGTCCGCATCAAGCCAGAGCAGGTTAGACAAGGGTGGGAAAAATTTGGCACGGGGGTCCTCTTACAAACCGGTTCGTTCTTTAATCCGGCCCACTGAGTATACATTATCAAGAGTCCTGTAATTGTAATGGTGAATCTCAAACGTTCGCCCCTGAGAAACAAGTTTGCCCACCACTGATCTATTTTAAGCACTTTCTTTTTACTTCACTCGAGTACGCCTTCATCGTTTTGTTTTGTCCTTCTACCCGCAGAAACCTCCAGTCCATACCGGGCAGGGCAGTTCATGAAGAAACGTCGACTGGATACATGACATTGACCTCCTTTCGTATCAATTAGTTTTAGCAGTTTATATTTGAATTGATGAAGCCGTTTCAACACATCGATGCTGCATGTTAAAAGGTTGCAAGTTTTTGATTAATAAAATAACCCTCATACTGTTGTCTCCGAATTTATTGATGAGCAGTGTTAGGTTTCCGCCAAGCACACAGCACAATTTTCCAAAAGTTTGAGAGAAGAAATCTTGGGAGGTTTGTTTTTCTTGGTAAGAGAAGGCTTCCGTCATGACTTGACTTGCAATTAAGTCTGGACTAAATCTTGTTGTAATATATAAAATACCAAAAGACCAATTCAAGAAGCTGGGCAATGTAATTCATATTTTTTTTAATTTGTTTTTACATTTTGTACAATGTGGAAAAACATACACAAAAACCAGACACCAAATCACAGGAAATCAATACGGAAAGAAGAGTCGAGCAGAAATGTGTCAGTAGCCTCACGTCGTATGTCGAGGTCTTTCAAGGATCTTTTTAAATTTGTGCTGTACAGTGGCTGTCAGATTGAACACCGGTGAAGCTGGCATGCAGAGAACACAATGAGTTATATACGCCGCTATTCAACTTGTGCGTGTGACATTGGTGGATGTGAATGGCGGGGGCATGGTGATGACCCGAAAAGGCAAACAAACCGAATAGTATTCCCATATCAAAAAACAGTGAAGTCAGTAACTCTCGTCGGCATGCAAATGACTCCATGAACCCTCCATCCCTATAAAACTTTGCATATTCTGCATTGCAGGAACTTACTTTTTTCTCTAGAGAAGTTTTAACTAGTTGTCCAAACTATGAGCAGGCCGCTGGAGCGCATCTGTGAAATGGTTTAATGAGAAATCCACAAAAATCGGGGAGAAAAAAAAAAAAAAAGCTAGCCAAAAGCACAAGAATGAGCAGAGTAGAAGCAATGAATAACCAGGAGAACATTTCCAACCTCTACATTGCAGTGCGTTCACATTGCGTACAGGGGCCTCGATAGTACATGTGGGGAAAGCAGTTTGACATATATTCCATATCCTTGACATCTAACTTAAGATCCATGCACTAGTACGCTAAACAATAGTAAGTCAATTCGGAACAATGGAAGGGCTAGTCTTAATAACATTTGCCTTTCACCACTGTATGGCATTTCTGCATTGCTTAATAGGAAAACTTTGGCATACTAGTAAGTTGATGAGACGCTACTAGTGAAGCAAACCTAATAATGACTATTTTGGTGCACAGATGGCTACTAGTGTGTGATGCATGCCTACTACTTGAGCCAATAAGCATGACTAATGCAGCACAGTAGATTACAAGTTAGGTTTAATTGTGTATTAGGATACAAAGTGGGACGAGTATTTGAAATAACATGACTCATAAGCAAGAGTCCTTCTGTTGGTCTACTAGTTGGCCGAATTGTCCCAAAGGTGAGGATGAAGACGATACCAGTATACGATATATCAAATAAAATGTTCATGCACAAATACATTTTTTTGGCTTGAGTAGGACAACTATGTTACTAGAGGAGAAAAAATTGTGCGCTCGTTGACAACTGTGCTAATGGTACTAGTTGTGTCAAAATTTAACTAGTTGACATGGAGTGTCACTAGTAGAATGCAGATAAACTAATGTCCCCCCCCCCAAGTAACATGTACTTGAACTCCTCGAGGTTTTCCTCCTAGTGTGCAGAAAGTAGTGGAAAAAAGTTACTAGTAAGACACTGTAATCCTACGAGTGCACTAAATTGTCTAAATAGTGAAGACAGAGAATGTACTAGTACACGGACCTTGAGAAGGGTATCAAATCAATGTTCAGATGGCTTTTCACAAAGCAGTTTAAGTGTTCATTTGACCTCCAGTAGTACTGGTGGCACACAGATGTCAACTAGTAGACAGTTGTACTCCATTAGAAACACCTAGTTGCTCCACTACAAATGAGGACTGAGTCGAATGGGAAATGGACCTTCAGTTTGAGAACAAAGATATGGAATACATGTTCCAACCGCTTGTCATAGAACTTGTTAATAGTGAGGGTGCAAGGCACTAAAAGTGTTCCTCACATTTCCCGAGGTTAGAGTGTGAGTGCGTTCTCTGGTCTCGGTACATTGTGTGTATTTATATTAATAAAAAAAAATAAAATAAAATAGCCGCACATTAAACTAGAGTATGTACAATTAATAGGAAAAGCAAGAAAGTAAGAAGGAGGTGGTTGGTTGGGCAGCGAAGTCCTACCGGGAGATAGAATAGCTTAATATACAGCAGGATGAAAGAGTACATTGAGATAATAACAAACCCTGCAATTGCACTTTAATATTCCTTTAACTACATGTTGTTTAACAACCTTTAATAGTAATTACAGTGAGACAACATCAAAATCTGATGGCTGAATACAGGTCCATAAAGAACATTTCTGTTTATTAAATAGATGAGTACAAAAAAAAGACCACAGAAAAGGCGGGAACCCCACTAATGAAGCGGCTAATTATTTTGTAGGCTGTCTGAAAACAAACAAAATGCTAAATTATTTGACTTGAGTGAGAGTTTTGTGGCTTTGTGTGTCACCAACGTGGGATTCGTTCAATTCAAGTGTAAACCAACAAATACAAAAACAACAAAAAAAAGAAAACAACACTCCCGAGCCATATTGTGATTTACAGCAGCATCGCCTCCACTTTGCGGCGCTCAACACCAGGATGCCTTTTTATGTTTGTTTTAAATTCCAAGTCATATAATCAATGTTTTAAAAAAAAAAAAAAACACGCAAAATCACAAATGACACCAGACATAAATATGTTGAATATCTATGTACAAAAATGTCTTCGGGGAATAAGGCCACAGTTACAAAAGGGGGCAGTTGTTTCTCTCCTTAATTATTGCATTGACTTCACCTTGTACATATCGCAAACCATCGTTACACTCCTGCTCAACTTACAGACTCTTTCGACTTGCTCTCGCACACTCCCTCTCTCTGACACAACTTAACCTCCCTTCCCACAAGCAGGTCAATATTTACTCCGTGTTCACCATCCCACTTTTGGCTTGGAATGACAACAACATACAGTACACTAATGACAAAAAGTGAGGCATGTTGGGCCTGCGGGTGTAATTTCGGGGGTGAACCTAAAATGCACTAGAACCAACTTTGTCTAAAGTTCTGAACGCTTTCGTAATTTTTGTACGACTTGCTGGTCTCCCTTCAATGTCTTTCTGTGACTCCTCAGACAGAGACCGGAAGCAACACAGAAAGGCATATAGAGACACCTTTGTAAGCCTTTCCTTCAGTCTCCGTTTCAACGTGCTAATGACACTCTTAATCTTTGATTCATTAATTGACCAAGACATTTCAGCTTGTATGCCTTTGTGTATCTCTTCCAATGTTTTGGACTATGTGAAGCCTTGCAATGGCGAGGGAAGGGGCCAGCGAACATAAAGCATCATCAGCACAATGCAGCAGAGACTGGAGGAGTCAAAGAAACGCATAGAAAGTAAAGTCAAGAGTGGCATCAGAAGGTTACATCTAAGATATGAGACTGGAACAACCACAGAAAGCTAAGAAACGGTCAAATTAAGATTAGCTGTAAAGGTCCGAGTGGATTGTAAATTCATCCTGAAATTTCCCCAAAAGGTCAACTATCCTGAATTTTTGTGCACGGTGCACATCCGCCCTCGACAACAAGAAAATAAAGACATCTTTGGCTGACCAATCAGCTCATCACAGCTCAATTTCACAGCAAACAGGCGGGCCGAGTGTATGCTGTGTGGATGTGTGTGTATTGCACGCTCCCTCTGACGGGGTCCGGCAGACTTCAATCTGCCCGAGAGGACGCCATGTAATCATTGTTTAAAAAAACAAAAACAAAACAAAGTAAAGCACAGAGAGCTCGTGAGCGTGTGCTTCAAACTGGACTGGGCTACGTAGGCCTTAAATTGGATCCTCCCTGGCTGACTGATTTCTGGGTGGCAGGCGTGGTGGTCCCCATGTGGTAGCCTTGGTGCATGGACACCGGAGCGGTCATGGGCGGCTGGTACTGGGCGGGAGTGAGCATGCCGACCTGGCAGTTGCCCGTGGGTCCTGCCCACTGAGAAGCGCTGTATGAGGCCGAAGCGTACCCGAAACCCGGGCCGACCGGGCCCAGGGAGCCTTTCCGGGCGCCCAGGGGGACGGCGGGATTGGCGGGGTTGGGGTGGTGGGTCGTGGTGGGGGTACCGGTGGTGGTGCTGGCAGGCGTGGGGAGGGTTGGGCAGAGGTAGCCGGGAGCAGAGAACTTGCGACCCATGTTGGCAGGAGGGATTCCCTGGAATTGAAAACCAGGAAAAGATCATTACATAGAATCGCTGCATATATTCAGTTTTTTGTTTTGTTTTGGAGGAACCTATCCTCTATTATACCTGACATTCTCTGTTTTTGTGTACAGGCCAGAACAAATGTATTCCTTTGGTGTTAACTGGTGGAATTTTGGGGTCGTTGTAAGGTTTAAGTCATTGTGTGTGATGTCATGTCAGTTTGTGCTAACGTGTTATTTAGGCTAGTATGCTAGCTAATGATATAGATGAGCCTCACACGGTTACTCAATGCAGTTTATGGCTCATGATTGTGTACACTCCAGACGCATGGTGTCGGCGCTTTATGGTCCGCTCAGGTTTAGTATTTGTTGCTATACTGCAGCAGATTGACAAGGTCTTGTTTCATAACTTTTTGGCATTGTCTTAAACAAAATTGTATATATTAAAACTACGAGAGGTACCTGGACTCAGTATTGATGAGTATTCAAAGAGGGAATACTCGCACTGGTATTGATCTGGGAAAAAAAAGTGTTCTCTAAAATGTCGAAAAAATAATTTTGTGATTATTTTGGTGGTGTGCTGTGAGACCTTTGTAATGTAAAATATGTGCCTTGGCTCAATATAGGTTGGCAAAACCTGCTCCAAAAACATGAAGTTGCATTGCATCACATACGTCATGTCCCTGAGCTGCCTGTGTTCCGGTTTTAGGACCCCTCTTGCCCTGCGAGAGACTAATGTCTTTGGCCCAGTTATCCACCAGCTGGTGCAGGTCATCCGTGAAGGTCCCTTTGCACTTCTGCGTGTGAGCGGCAGTGGCAAGGGAAGCCGGCCCGCTCGCGTGGGTCAGGGAAAGCGAGTGGTTCTGGTACGGACCTGAGCCATTTGTGGAGGTGGTCGCGCTTGCTCCTTGGAACACAAGAGACAAACAAAAGGTTCAGGATGAGAGGAGGTAACAAATTACAAACACTATTACTGTAAATTCATTTTTCAGGTTGACTTCAGTATTTATTTTCCAGATACAGTGCAGTCAAATAGTATTTACCCCCTTCCTAATATCAGTTTCCTTTGCATATTCATCACGAAGAACACAGAAATCGGGACTTTTTTTTTTCTTTGAAGTACAAGCATGATAAGTAAATTGAAGAGGGAAATTCTTGTGTGCAAAGAATGTTTTTGCCATGTCAAGTTATCAAAATGGTCATTTGTATATAACAGGAGGTAAAAATTTCAATTTCACTTTTATACTTAAGCACACTTCAGTCTGTATTTTAACAAGTTGATGAAGTACTTCCAGTAGAGAGTGTGAGTACTTTTGCCACCTATACGGTCAAGGGTCACAGCTCAGTGTGAGAACCGGTTGAGAATTTTCACACACATACCTGTGGAGCAACTACTGAGACTGGGTAAGGATGGAGAGGATCTGAGTTCTTGTAAAGATGTTCCCACTCCTGTTTGGGAAGCCTCGGCAGCCAAAGGTGTACTTTGTTTTGGGGTAGACTCCGAGCCGTAAGTACTGTGAGCTGAAGTTGAAGATTCTGAACATATTAGACAAATGAGACTGAATCAAAATGAAACTTATCACTGAACAGTGGGTTCCCTACAGTCCGGACAAAGACAATTTACATTGCTATGTGTAAGAATGTGTACCAAAGACGTTACATTTTTGGGGGGTATGGACCTATTTGGGTCAGTCCTACCAAGTACCGATTAAGGTGAATATAAAACAGTGCTGTTTCGATTCCGAAGGGCATCTTTCTAAATTACAACTGTGCGGGGGTAGAACAGTTGTCGATTTTCCATGGTGCACATGAATGCAGCAGTGCACCCACACCACCGTAATGAAGTCACCCACTCTTAAAAAATTTCACACACGCTATATATACATTTCTAGGTTTGGAAGCGAGTAAATTTTGCCCACTGCCAAGCCAAACAAATGCAGTTCATAGCATGTCACCATGCATTAAAATTCACAAGGGGGATTATTTTGGCCCAAAAATAGGAACAACAGAAATTGTTTAAACTTTACAAAATTGAATTGTTTCCTCCTCAATACCCCACAATAGGCCAGAAGTTTTTTATGCACAAGCACACACATTTCAAAACTTGATCGTACCTGTTACAATCATGTGATTCCGTTTTAATGAGTCCAGACTTTTTGGACACCCTGTGTATTAGCTCAACCCTCCAGTGGTGTGTTCTTACCAGAGAATATGGGGCTTGGTTGTCCGCTGCTTCGGGGAGATTTGTGGCTTTTGCTCTTGAGCCTGCGTCGACCCCCAGCTATGGCCACAGCGGGAGAAAGGATGGATGGAGGAGCCGTTTTTCCCAGTCGGGTGAAGAGTGCTTCGATTTCCTCTTTCTGCCGGGTCTGCAGGGCCTGAACCTCCAGCATGTGTCTGGAAAAGCAGCACAGAGGCATTCAACAGGCCCAAGCAACATGCTGAAATACTATAAGCCAGTGAAGATGTCAAGTACCTTTCTCGGAGACGACTAACTTCTTTTTGCAATGCTTCGTCCTCTGTTCCCGAGTCGTCGTCGTTGTCGCTGCTGTACGGGGAGTGTGCTTTATGAGGGTCCAAAGAGGAGGGCCCATTTTGGACACCCGAACTGTGTGATGGGCTGGAACCTGCTGTTGATGTCACTGAAGAGAAATGACAAATTTAAATTTCTGATAGCGGTTAGGTTGGAAACACTGCGCCACGTTACGTCGTTTTTTTGGGGGTGAATCACTCAACGTCATGCTTTGTGCGCATGTGTATCACATAACAGACGCGTTACTTTCTTATTAGAAATCACATTTGTTTTTGAAATGACAATGAGTACATAAAAGAAGGGTGGGGGGGAGACTCATGATTGTCTGTGGAGATGTGTGTGGGGTCTCTTACATGTTAAATCGGTATGTGTGTACCCCGCTTTAATTTCACCATCTCAATCATTGTGAAAAATCTGATCCACAGAGGACAAGGCAAAGTGAAATAACTCCTGAGCAATGGCTGATGAACCCACTACACACCTGTGACTGAAAAGCGTCCCACTTTGGAAGGAGCAGGTTGTCCTGATGAAGCGTTGGTGCTTGTGGAAACCTGGAAGCGCCCTATTGCTATGGTAGGGGGTTGGCTGGCAGAACCAGCAGAGAGAGACGAGTCTCCGTTGTTGTGGTCCGTTTCACACACTGCGGCGGACAAAGTGGACGAGCGGTGGAGGGTGTTTTCAGGGCTTGAAGGGGAGGAGGAAGACGATGAGGAGGAGGAGGAAGTGTAGTTGGAGGAGGGTGTGAGGGAGGAAGAGGAGACAGCACTGGCTGGATCTGGAACCCCACTGGACGCACCATCGGGAGCAACGGACACCTGGGCGGAGAGAAGGCGGAATTTTAATGAACTATTGTTGGGTTTGATCCTCTCAGCCTGTATGAAGCACATTAGCCTTGCAACAGTGAACTTACTTGGAAACGACCGAGAGTGAAACCGGCTGCTGGAGGCTGGACTACATTGCCCCCCTGAACTGTTTCTGGGCTCAGAGCTCTCCTCAGCTGGGCGTCCAAATTACCCAAAGGCAACTGCTGGGACTGTTAGGTCAAACAAGTAAGATGGGTCAAACAAGTAAGATGTGATTTCCTCTCTCGGGTATATAATAGGATCAAAATCCAAGGGAGATAGCAGTACCAAACGGATAGAAAATCTTACCTGATTTGGTCCAGGGAATGGGGGTAAAGTGTCCGAGGGCAGAGTAGCAGCTTGGTCAAATCCAGTAGGTAAAGTCTACCAAGATACAGAACAAATGAGAAGTAATGTACGAAGGTATAATGCATTGGTGTGCAACTCAAGGCCCAGGGGCCTGATATGGCCAGCTCCATCATTTCGTGTGGCCCTAGGAAAGCAAATCAAGCATGTCAAAGTCCATGCTTCTTCCTAAAATCTGTACAAAATTTCTAACTGTCATACGCAGTGAATTATGTTGAAATATAGCAAGGATTTTCTTGTCATGGTATTACACTGACCTGAGGAACAGCTGAACAGGCTATTATTATCATCATCATACTATATATGTATAATGGATTGATCGATATCCATGAATGTGTCGTGTAGTGGACAAGTAATATCAGGAGGTGATTAAACAATTATATGAAGTATAAGCACAAATACTGAGAAAACGACAACATCTGTGTATGGAGGTTTGACATTACTTGGAATGACAATCCGTTCCACTCCATCCAAATCAACAGTTTTTGGTTATTTATTTGCAGTGAAATCGCACTGTACTGCATAAAAACACACGAGAATTTACAGAAATAAACTTAATTTATAAAATGTCTAATTACGTACTTTGTTATTTGTTAGGGATGCACAAAGAACAAAAGCGGTGCGTCTGGAAGGTGAAAATTCACCGACAATGTGCAATGGTACCATATCACCAGCACAAATCATGCTCCTCAAAATGGATGACTAACTCCTCAGTCATCAACAGAGCTTGCATCCCTGTATTTGTTGTTGGATGTGTGCATTTTAAGGGGCATGACTTAGTGACTGTTGTTGGGCACTGGAGTATGGCCAACAAGTCTGTGTGGGAGCATCTGGAAGTGAGTCGTGGCCTCCTGTTCTCATTTTGTATTTGACTGTCCCATTGACTAAATGGCTGAAAGTGTGTCTGCAACTATGGTTCTCCTTGCCCAAGTAACAGCATTACTGTATTTTAACTGCAAACTGCTTTTTCCTGTCACTCAGGCGGTTTATCTGAAGATCACTTGTAATTCAGTTTGGCTCACAAAATGGAGGGAAAAATAAATAAAAGTGGCTTGTAAAAACTCTTAAGTTGGTGCACCACTAAGTCAAGTTACCCCGGTACATAACACATAGTGAACAGAAATTGATAGTTTCTCCAAATGAAGATAGGACTTCTTTAGTTTCAGCTGCGACTACACTAATATTTACTTTCTATATTGTGACACAGTTCTAGAATATGTATACTACACAACACAATGATGAAATTGAGTACTTGATTATTCACCAACCTGTGCCCTTGGCTTGGATGGGGGCGTTTGGGCGTGTCCTGCAGGAGTTAACCCTTGTCCTGGGGTAGTTGTAGACAGTGAAGTGACGGCCGGTACCCCGGACGTGAGAGGGAGGTTTGAGGGAGGCACCAGAGCGGCACCAGGAGGAGGGGATGATGTTCCAGTGGGAGGGGAAGACGTCCCGGTGTTCTGACTGGGATCAACTGATGTGCTTGAGGAACTTGCACTCTGGTCTTTAAAAAGGGATCGCAGCTTCTTGTCAAGGGCTTGGATATCATCTCTACCCGCCGCTTTGGTCTGAACCTCAGCGCCTTCAGACTCTACCGGCTGGTGTTGGTTTTGACTGGGCAATGGCTGAGATGCATGTGCGGCTGAATTCATGGGTTGGGAAGACATAGCAGCATTGTTAAAAGGTTGAGGCTCAGAAGCAGGGACAGGGGCTGTATTAGCACTCAGCTGGGGTACGGGGGCCGCCGGGACGGAGGTCTGCACGACCGGTGCAGAAATGGAGGAAGAGGAGGCGGGAACACTGACGGTGGGTGCCATCTGTGAGGCGGCCGTTTCATGGGAAGTGTGGGCCGGTGGAAGGGAATCATTTGTGACAGGGGCTGCAGTCTGAGACTGAGATGATACAGCTGGAGGAGAAACTCTTCCACTTGTGGGATGTGTCTGAGGTGTTGCAGTGGATACGAGCCCAATATGAGGGAAACTCGAACTAGTGGTAGAAGGTACCGCTTCGGGAGGAGCCAGAGCACTCTGAGGGTTTGGGACCAGTCCAGCATCACTAGCTGGGACCGCGCCGGCTTCCTGATCAGCACACGGAGGATCAATCATGCTGCTGCCTCTCTCGATGTGATCTTGCTTCATTTTGCTGAAAGCCTGCTGCAGAATCCCAGAGGGTGCAGACAGAGAAAGGCCTGATGTCATCATGGGCCCTGGAAAAAGAATCACGGTTGTTTAAATATGGGATCGCATTACACACATTTACATATGGACACACGGTGGCAAACGTGGCTTCTACCTCCAGGTGTGTGTGATATGCATTTAGTTTTTTTGTGAATTATTGGCTTGATTGCATTCTTTATTTCAAAAAATGTGAAAATGGTGCAACATAAAGAAAACAGGCAAGATTGAAATGAAATAAAAATACATTTAAATGAAACCCATTCAAAAAGAAGTAGGAAATAAAACTTTATTCCTACACCATCTCTATTTCCTGTGAATGATTACCGGTACATTATATTAAAATCAAGACAGTACTATACCAATATAATAAGAAATAATATAAACATCCTTATTTCTCCAAACGCTAAGAAATGATTGGAATACAGGGCTCTATGTAAACCTGAGTAGTGATTCTTTGTGTTTAATCCCTGTATGGCATTTGCAAACAGATTTTACCTGGAGAAAATCACATTTAACCCAATTTTCTGAGATGTTAATGACCAACATAGTAACTGATTCATAATTTGTTTGTGCATTGTCTGCAATGGCTATTTGAAACAATGTTTCTGAATAATAAAGGGATAGGAATTTAACAATAAAAAAAGATCAATCAATTGAAAATAAATAAGTAAATTAAATGATTCATTGATTAAGAAAAATTGGTCGCTGTCGTTCTAAAATTGAACATTTTAAACGAAATCCACGTGCTCAGTATTGGCCGATCACACTCAAGAATGATCTGTTCTGGCAGCTTAAAACCCTGATTGGAACATCAAATCAATTTTTACCAAGTGATTAATTCAAATGCAATGAAGCCGTTACAGCCCAGCAACATAAATAAATGAGCAAATAAATAAACAGCATTTAAAAAAAATAGCACTCTATTGTAATAAAACAAAATACAGTAAAGGACAATGTAAATAAGTTAAGTGAGTTTATAAAGTGTAATTATTGTACGTGGTATTTCTTTCTTGGATCTGTGCTTAGTAAGAGGCACAGCTGAGTAAGGGTGAATATGAGCCGTGATCTAAAATGTAATTATTGTATGCAATATTTCTGTCTTGGATCTGTGCCTTGAAGAGGCATAGCCTAGTGAGAGTGAATATGTGCTGCGGCCTACAGGATCCCCTTTTGAGTGTTCTCATTTTGTAAGTCTATATTTGACTCTCCTATTATCTAAATGGCAAAACGCACATCAGCATTACAGTGGCTTTACCTCATTAAGAGTGGAAGTGTATCTGAAAATTGCTTCTAATTCAAATTTTGTCTCACAACACGAAATCCATGCAACGGCTCATAATTTGGAAAAACTCCTAAGTTGTAGCACTCCTAAGTGTAGATAACACTGTATACTCGTACCTAGGCCAGGCTCATCGCCAACAGAGGTATTAGCTGAGGCCGCACCAAAAAACTGTTCTCTCAAACGGGATTCTGGTACTGGGCTTACAATGAACCTTCGTCCTGCTGAATGCACCACCTGGGCTGTAGTGCTGGGGGAGATTCCTGTGGGAATGTGCACAAGTAAAGTCAGATGTCAAGTGGAAAATAAAGTACAGTGATGTGTGAGCGATGAAAGTCTGTGTGTACCTGGCAGCATGGGAACTGAAAGCTCTGGTTGCTGTTGAAGCTCACTCATCTGTGGATAGACCAACAGTTAAATGAGCCGGTTTGATGAACTTCAATGACCACTTTGGCTAGATTCACACTGCTAGTTTTAAGTGAAAGCATTTAGAATTTTTTGCTATCAAGTGGCATCGTTGCCATTAGAGTCACGGCAGCACAAAGGTGGGGGGAGGCCATGATTTGGAATTATCTTCGGATCAGAATCAGGCCTCTCGCAAATGTGGATAAAAATCAGATGCATATGAAATATCTGCCAATGCACTCCACGGCTGTTCCCTTTTAAAAAAACCATAACATTACCTGAGGAAAGGCTTCTTTCATGCCTGCTCCTTTCTCATCAGCCATTTCAATGACTTCACGGACCTGCTCGATGAAGGATTCTCGCTCACTTTCCAGGATGAACTCACTCTCAACCTGAAGCAGCAAACAAGCATAAAATTCCTCAGTTGTTGTACCAGAGGTAGACAAATAAGACTGAACAATAAATTGCATTTGCAGTATAACCGCATTATGATAAAATGCAATTTGGGTATTGCAAAGGCTGGTAAGTGAATAGTCACTGGGAGTGGAGTAGAGGGATTCAGAGCAAGCAATGACTACTTCATTGGTTACAGTACGAGTCAAGTTTTGACAACATACACTAATAAATTCCACCCCCAATTTTTGGAGAAGTGTGGCTTATATTTTGTACATTAAACCTGATTGCTTCAATGTTATCAAAAGGAATACGAAATTGGCAAAAAAAAAAACAAAAAAAAAACAACGAATGGCTACTTTTAATACATATAAGTCAGACGTGAGTATATGTCATAGAACCACCAAAAGTACATAAAAAAGTGTGATTTATATCATGGATTAATCGCTTGTTTGTCAAAAAATAAAGGAGAAAACCTAGAAAAAAAAACAAGAGCGTATTAAATTGCAATTGCAATGATGAGGAGCAAAGAAAAAAATGTGATTCTTTTGCAAAATGGTTCAGCAACATACACAAGTTTGATGACTTCTAAGTACAGGGGGAAAAAAAAAAATCACCATTATCTGTGCAATCTCCTCCGGATTATCACCATCCAAGTCAAATCTGAAGGTCACCATCTTCCTGTTGTGCGTTTCGAGCTGACACTCTGCCACTCGGTCACCTGCATTTGAAATCTGCAGAAAAAAAAAACATCTGCATTCAATTAGTATCACTGCAGGCAGTTACACAACAAACACATATGGCAAAAGATTTGAGATGCCTACACTCAGAACATTCAGTTTGGCCTTGGCACCCTTGTCATGCCGAGAGCGGCTGCGGACGGACCGCCTCTGGTACCGCTTGAGTGAACGGCCCTCGTGGCGACCTCCTGATGTTGAAGTGCCCTCGTTGCCATCACTTAGACCTGAAGCTGCGTCTGACAAACAGCTGAAAAAGGGACATCATAAGAAGAGAAATGTACAAGATTCTGAAAATATAAATCTCCTGCTCACCTTTCCACAGACGGCGGCACGAGAGTGGCAGGCCCTGCTGACTGTTCAGCTGGTGTTGACTGACTGGCAGCGGCCTGAAACAAAACACCAGATTTTAAACCGATTTGTCCAATTAACTCGGATGTGTTGTCATGGCATTTATGTTGCAGTCATTGTGAGTAATCGACAAAGTTATATTTCTGAACTCCACCAAAACTAGTCAGCACTTAGTAGTCAGCAATTTTATAATGTTGATAGAGAATACAGTTTGCAGCCGAGTGTTGCTTTTATATAAATCCACAGTCGCTGAAGTCAATGTTGGAGTTGACTGTATCTGCAATCAATACAGAGCATACTAAGAAATAGGGCCCAATCAATTACATCGGCCGATTATGGCCTTTCAAACGGCGGCCAAAATAATTGGGCAAATGGCCGAACCATTTACAGCAGTTGTACACATGTAGCACTGTTTTCATTATTTATTGCATATAATGTATCCTTAAATATATTGAATGAAATTTGTTCATTAAAAGAAACAACTTGATTTTTGTGAGAAATGCCTCGGTGTTGTCAAAGTAGAATGAGGTGTCTGCGTTTAATATTTTATTTTTTAAACAAAGTCTCTACAGCATTGGTTGATTATCAAAACATTTATCGATGAATAAACGATTAGTTGTCAATTATTCATTGTATAGCTAATTCATTTTTTAAAAATTCAACCTTCAACAATGAAAATAAAGGAAGAAGTTGGAGCTGAAATGTTCACACCTATACCACAAATGTCCAACCACACACATCGATACGAAGCACTGAGTACCTGCAGCGTAGAGAGACAAGACGCCTGATAGAGGAAGAATAGATGTTCTGCATTGGGAGGTGGAGACAGGATAAAAGAATTTGGACTACTGGCCCAAGACTAAGAGTCATGCAGGAAGTGAGTAGAGCAGAGATGACAACCAAGAAGAGTAAAAAAACAAAAAACAGGACAGCCATGGTGAGAATCACAGAGAAGCACATACACATACAATGGAGTGTGAGAAATGTATGCAGCAGAATAGCGGGTGGAGTAAATTAATGAATGAATGCAAAAATATGCATGCACTCACCTGTAATGGTTGCGTTCCGGCCTGTGCCTGTGGTAGAGAGGAGCTTTGATGGACTGTGGAGTTCTCTGGTGGCTGTTGTTGCTGCTGTTGCTGTGGTGGTGGTGGTGGTGGGGGGGACGACTGGGACGATGATGCCATTATTACCTGCTGGGTGGAAATCTGCAAGGACCAAAGATTCAGGATGAATTAGGAAAATCATTTACACAATGATACTCCCTAAAACCTTGATTCCTTTTCAATTTAAGCTTCCTATCCAGAAAGCACATTTTATCTACCCAACAGTTTTTTGGTTTTTCAACACAGTACTCAATTCAGAATAGTTTCGAACTGCCACTATTAATTCATCGAAAACTAATTGATTATCAAATTAATCTGTAATCATGTTTGATCATCAATGAATCGTTTTGAGACCTAATTTAATTCAGAATTATCCAAATCTTCTGAATTTCAGTATCTCAATAATATATATTATCCCATTTCTCGAGTCCTCCATGTAACCAGACTTATGTTGGTGTTATTATCTTTGTGTTATTATCTTTGTGTTATATCAAAATAGAACATTTGCAAATATTTGCTTTCACTTTGGAAAAAAAAAATCTTCACGTTTGCCCCTTTTTTCTGATATTACAGACCAAATCAATAACTGGATCCTAATTCATTTTTGTATTTACTGTCAATTAAACATTATGCCTGTTTTTGAATAGAGGAATGGAAAATAGTTTTATCTGATTAATCAAATAATCGACAGATTAATCGATGATGAAAATAATTGTTAATTGCAACCCTGCAATAGATTTCTCACCGATCCTGGAAATTCAACACTTACCTGTGTGTGTGTGTGTGTGTGAGTGTGTGTGTGTGTGTGTGTATATATATATATATATATATATATATATATATATAAAAAAACACCATTATTTGGAGGCTGTAACTGATTTTAAGGAGAAGAGGGAAAAAAACGTACCCCACAACAAAACAGAGGAAGGAAAACGGGACATTTTATGTACCTTAGGGGGAAGTGATGATTGGTAGTATACTCCATACTATAAGAAACAAAACATAAGACAGGGTAAGAGTAGGAAAGTTGAAAATTAGAGAAAATAAAAATTAAAAGAGGACTTAGGGATTTGGGACCCGTTCCATGACTGCCGCCCAAGCCAGCACACAGTGGCTTGGATCGTTAATGTAACATCATACAAAAAGCGCGTGCAGCAAAAGCAGACCCCTCGATAGTTATTTGGCCCTTTTTAGAGAGCAAAAGTTTGACAACTTTCCATTGGTGCGATGCAGTGCTGGTATAATGATCGGTGAGTGTATAGACTTACACAAGTGTTACTTGCAGCCCATACAATGCTTTTCTTCAGAATGGGTTATTTCACAGTGCTTCTCAGTTAGGTGTTAAATGGCCAAGAAAGAAAATGACTATATAAACCTGTGAATACCTGCTGTGGTGTCACTGAGACAGACTGACTGCTGGGAAGAGTGGGGACAAGTTCGGCCTGGACACTTAGCATCGGAGTTTGAACCTTTCAGACAAAATAGAGCAAACGTCAGCATGACTTAAAAGTAAAAATAAACTGACCATGAGCTATGTTCACTCAGAAGAATGGGGTAAGGATGCAGATTTATGCCACTGCATGGTGCAGTTGGTTGAACAGGTGTGGACAACAGATTTAGAAGTAACACAAGTGCACAGGGAAGGAAAACTGGACAGGAATACATAAATAGATAGGGATTGGTGCTTCTGATTCACCATCATTGGAACTGAGCCCATTGGAAAATGACTCACCCCTGACACATGCTGCGGCTGCATTTGGTCATTTTGTGTCTGAGTGCATTGCACTTGGGGCTGAAGCTGTTGACTAGGAGGGGCGCAGTAGGACATTCCCGGCTGAGCAGGCTGAGCTTCAGCAGCAAGGACAGATGCCCTGTCGCCCGTATGTGCAACTGTCAGGGGTGGGATTGGATTGCGGGGGGCAAGGGTGATGGGAAAGAACATGTTAATTCCTGATTGTGCAATATGTATAAAACAGAGCTAGGCAAAAATGATTGGTCCACTAGCAAAGTTATATTCATCACAAAACTGAGTAAAAACAACACCACCAAAAAAAAGAAGAAGAAAAATCGGAATATTTATTGTACAGATTCCTAGCCAGACTTCTGTTCAAATTAAACTGTGCAACCTAAGAACTTATTCTAGTGGTTTGCAATATTTTCAAGGTCAGCATGCCTTCTCCTGCTCCATCTTCTTGGTCGATGCACCAAATTAGAAAAACATCAGCTACTTGTCAGAAGTGTAACTAATTCACCGCCATAAAAGCGAGGATTTAGTGACTTTGATAAATGTCTCCACACCCAATTTAACCACACAAGCTCACCAGCTGCAGCTCTGAGCTGATGCGGTGCAAGTTAGCTCAACGTCTAGCATTCCCCAGGTATTTCCTGAGCAGGGCGGATGTGTGACTGTTCAATATAGATGCATGTGTGCGCTTGAAGCCATTATCACACAAAGGCAGACAAATGAAATCATCAGCGAGTACTATTGTGACATGTCGGTAAGTCCAAATCTATACAACAGGGCACATTTACACCGTCAACCCTACTGTAACATTCTCGTGTTTTGATACACACCTCCGCCGCTGGGTTGATGCGGGTCAGCCTCAGGCTCGTCTGATTCCGGCTGACTGGGAGCCAAACTCTGACTCTGAATTGGGACTTGCCCAGCCGACTGGGGCACATAAGAGACACCTTGTGTCAAGCCAGTCAGCTGGGGTGGTTGAGAAGTATTAAAGGTAGTACTGGCGAGGCTCTGCTGGGACCCTGGCTGAGCTGGCATGGGTGTGCTGTGTTGGTTGGCTTGTGGAGGAGGAACATAGGTGGCTGGCTGCGGCACCGACTGAGAGAGAGGAACCTCTTTGCTGGGTGGGTGGCTTGGTTGCTGGGCTGTTTGTATCAGACACTGCTGTTCTTCTTCAATTCTTCTGTTCTCTTGATCTTCTCTGACCTTTAAAGGCAAACGGCACTAAAAGTATTACAATCCCGCAATGGGCTGTGAATATGCAAATAATATTGATGTTTTAAGAACACACCTGCTGTCGTTGTGCTCTCTTGCGACTTATCAGAGACACTCTGTCCTTAATGGCCTTTGCAATAGTCTTGTGGTCACCTTCGCATACATACCCGGACTCAACCTGAAGCAGACACAAAGCGTCAACCTCAGTAAAGATAATTTGAGTTACATTAAGTTTAAGGGTGAAGTCTAATAACAGTCAATTTCACCATTTCCTGAGCCACATCATCCGGGACATCCTTGTTTAAGTCGAAGGAAAACTCGATTGCTTCATTGTCTTTGTACTTTCCCTTTAGCTTCTTGATGTCCTCAATTCTCAGCCATAACTTAATCGCTTCCATCTCGCCATCATCCTCTTCAGCCAGCTCCACACGCACACCTGTGTCCTCCTGGAAGAAGGCATGATTGAGGAGGTCCTTGATCGAGTACCTAAATATGACAAAAGAAATGAATGTAAGAAGCTGATGTGGATCGTGTTTCAGTGAGACATTCTCCATTCGTCGTGTGCTCCTCTTAAATGTGACACCTCTCATCCTTGTTCTGGCGAATACATCCCTCGATGATCTCCTTCACCTCAGGAATGGCCACTTTGTCGAAGCTGCCTGGCTTAACCCCCTACAGGAAACACAGAACACTGAATGAAAATGTCTTTCCCCTAAATGAGATTTTTGAGGGCTCACCATATTAACTTTTCTTTGAACTCCTTTGTACCAACATAATTATCTTGGCCAACGAGGTAATGTTTGAACAGCAAATGTTTGGCTGCCTGTTCCTCTGTTGCCTGAGTTAAAAGGCTGAAGCGCTATTTTTAAATGAAAACCTGAATATCAAAAAGTACACTGTTGTTTTTATAGCAGATTCATTTTTTCCTCTGTTATTTTGTGGTTAAAAATAGTTTGTGCCTGATTCTAACACCCTTTCGGCAGTGAGGAGTGTCATTATTGAGCACAAGTTAAAGCAAAACTGATACATATACCATGGCAGCAGAATGTGCTCAGCCTTTAAATTAAGCTCAAGTCGAAAACAGTGACAAGAGAATTGGAGGAACAAAGAGGCGTTTCCTCAGGGAAGATATATGCGACACTAGAACACACAACACCTCCTAAATGTGGGTGCAGGAACACAATAAGACTTTGTTTTACAAGTGGCTAAGCTGTGTTTAGTTGCCCGAAGCCTTTTAATTTTAACTCTCTTTAGTGGATCAGGGCAGCTTAAAGCTCAGCACTAGGCAATGTT
Organism: Hippocampus comes; assembly: GCF_001891065.2. Taxonomy (NCBI): domain Eukaryota; kingdom Metazoa; phylum Chordata; class Actinopteri; order Syngnathiformes; family Syngnathidae; genus Hippocampus; species Hippocampus comes. Next base: position 1,685,041 of record NW_017805841.1, on the reverse strand, counting down.
TTACTGAACTAAGAGTTTTTATTTTATAATACCATGACCGATAAAACAAGGGCCAGTCATATTCCATAGGTGTGAATCTAGACGATAGACTTTAGCCTCCTCGTGTCTGGGACTGTTGCCAAGGCACAAGTATGAATCACATGGCTGATGTATGATAACATGACATCTTAAATTCTTCAGCTGTTACTACTTTTCATCAATGACCAACTGGAAGATTAGTCACTCAATACATGACAAAACAATGCGTGTTAAGCCTCTTATCAGCTATCCCCATGCCAGAATTCTGTATGCTTGCCCAACACACATCAAAATTACGAAAGAAGAAAACACAAAGGTGTTGGTCCTTGGTTCTTCTAATATATTTATAAGTTTGAGAGTCACTCAAACTCTCGGATTTGATACAATTTCTGCCGTGTAACAGTTCACTTCGGCAGATCGATGAAATATGAAAGTTTAAGTTTCTAGTATATAAAAACAGTTCTCAAAATAAAAAAGGATCCAAGCTGAGTTAGGTGAAAAGACAGTTATTCCAAAATCAGATATTTGCCGTCTTGGCAGAGCAAACGGGAGACACAGACCTAAAATTAAGACTTACGCTGGTCACTCTGCGGTAGATCTGTGCAGCATTCTGGCACTCTGAGTAAGGGTACTCTGAAGTGGCCATCTCCAGCATGCACATTCCAAAGGCATACACATCCACTGACTCGTCGTACTTCTCCTCATACATCTCAGGCGCCATGAACTCAGGGGTACCTTAAATCAAAACAACTATTCAGAACTCTCTTCCTTACTGACAGCTTCTCAACCCACTGCCCCCTCTCTGCTCCTCTAACCCATTAAGGGTTGAGGAAGAGGAGGATGAGAAGAGTGACCAGCCCGATGACATCTCCTGGGGAAGGCCCTGCGAGGTGGAAGGTGGAAGAGAGAGAAGAGAGAAAAAGAGGGGAAGGAAGGCAAACAAAGAGAAAAACAAAAAAGGGGGGGGAAAGCTGAACTCAGTTAAATTGTAGAGTAGAGGGCACATGTTTGTCTGTGTAGGACCTTCAATTTTGGAATTGAAAAAATTGAGGTAGCTGATGAGCAGAATGCCACATTTTGAGCCAAAGTGGCAATTCAATGCCATCTTTGAATAAAGCGCTAAAAGTGGCAAAATCCAATTTATTCAAAGCCTTGTCAATGATCATCTCCGAGAAACACAACTAGCTATGGAATTAACTTCTGTCAAGAGCTTACCTTCAAACCACACACACTTTGCATTTTATAAAAACACACTTACCTTTTAGAAGTCTGACTTACCAGCTCTGCTCAATTGCACATTAAACATGTCAATTTATGGTCAAGGCTAAGCGAAGAATCTCCCATAGCTAGTTACCATTCCCAGCCTTTCATCTCTGAACATCAGCTCCTAGTTTAGTAACAGTTCACCCTCAATCTTAGGTCATACACAGAAAAACTCAGTTGTTTAATTGAATGCATTTTTGGGGGGGTTCAAATTGTGTTCCAGCACACTGTCAAGACTTACCAGGCCCATAACAGTTCATACTTTTCTTCATTGACCAGAAGTACCCTATTTATTCCAAACAGCAGAATGGGGCACAGCTGTAGCTAGAGCCTACATTTTAAGCAAAAGGCTAACAAGAGAGAAAGTGGGGGAGAACTCCCTGCAACACGAATGACAGAGAAAAATAATCGGCAGACCTGAAATATTTTTACAAGAAAGTAAAAGACAAACACTAGTTGGAAACCTGTTGAAGCAAACCAACAGAATTGTTAAACATGGTGTGTCTGATTGGCAAACAGACCACATATTTTCAAACCACAGAACAAGACCGGTCAGTTTGCGACAAACAACGGCCATACCTTTAGCCATGGCCAGGTTAGCCTGCAAGAAGGCATAACAACTATTATAGTAATATTATTGTTTAACAGCAGGAGAAAATTAGGCGCTACTTACATCCAGTAGGAGCCTGCAAAAAAAACTACTTTTGATAAACATCAAAGTATTCTGTATTCGCTGACCAATACTTGGAATGAAGAAAGTGAATTCCCTGTGGTGATCTACCTAAGATTACCACAGTAATTGGCCTCTATTTGAGCTGTGGTTTGAGGGACAGCTGAAACGCCGTGGTCTGTTTTTGCACCACATCGTCAACAAGTCATCAGGTCAAAAGACTTTCCCGATTAGACACCATTTTCAGTTTCATGACACTTTCTGACCTCAGAAACAGAACTGCCCCACAGAAAGAAGCATGAGTAGTGAGAAATGATGTTGGGGGTCATTACCTATGACACTCTTGGCAAAGGATGCACGCTTCAGTGTGGCCAGCCCAAGGTCCCCTATCTTGACAGATCCCGTTGGGCCCGTGATGAAAATGTTGTCGCACTTCAGGTCACGGTGGATGATGGGAGGTGCGCGGGTATGAAGGAAATGGAGCCCCTTGAGGATTTGGCGACACCAGCTCCTCAGCACTTTTATCTTCATCACCTTGAACCTCTTCAGGTAACTGAAAGAGAAATGATCTTAACTTGAAATATTTTCACGGTGTGCCAAATAATAGCGTCGTGGATGAGAGGGGGAAAAAAAAGATTCGCCACATATTATGTAACAGTATCAGTCTGTAATCATGTATTTTATTAACTGAAATGTATTTTAATAGGTACATACGTTTTAAGTGTTCCAGAGGTCATGAGTTCAGTAACCAGAACAATGCACTTCTTGCCCTTGGAGGGTCCCTCCCAGGAGTCGTAAAAGCGGACAATGTTGGGATGTTGGAGGCCCTTTAGCATCCCCGCTTCCTCCTTAAAGCGCTGCCGCTCAGTCTTTGATAGTTTTCGATCCTGTGAGAGTCACAAGGAAAACGCTTAAGAGAAGACCGAATACAATCAGACAATTCAATCATCAGGACAATTGCACCATGGCGCTTTTGGGTGCAATAGTGATTACGTTGTTCCATTATCAATATTTCACCCAAGCGTATATGCACATTTGTAATTGAATGGCATGGTAAAGTTCAAAGATTGAGAACAAAAGAAAAATTAAAGACAAGAGCCTGTAATATGAATTGAGATTTGTCAACAAATACATTAACATAAAAAAATACTGAAAATGCGAATACACTTTTAGTACTAAATTGTGGCGATATAACGTTAAAATGATTTTTCACCATTTCAGTTCCCCATATTGGGTTGGGGGGAGGGGGAGGGTTGGAGTAGTTAAACCAGTACCCAGAGCTATTTTGGCACTGGCTGTGAGCCCGCCCCCTTCCCCCACTATACACTGTACCCCCCACATATTTGTAATTCCCCATTTGCGGATTCTTCCCCCCAATTTTTTTCCGCCTGATCCTTTCATAATAATTTTTGGGAATAAATATTTTCCAAACTGTCATAACAATATTCTTGATTTTTTTTATGCCGCTGATATAGCCATATTAGAGAAAAAGGTTTTCAAGTAGATAATTTCAAAGAGCAATGAACCTTTCATTCTCAAGAATATTGGACATTGGCATTGAAATGTAGTAGAAAAAAAAACAGACTCACTCCATTCCCAAAAATTGCACTGCAACAAATATTAACACAAGACATACAACCGCATAGCTGTAGTGGTAGAGTAAAATGAGAATTCAGAATGTTCTCTTTCAAACATCATGAAGCAGCATTTAGCTGTTATGTTGGTGGAATAAGTTGACAACAGAAGTGAAGTCAGCTCCAAGTGTAAATGCTTTTCAATCCAGGATGAAAAACAATGCGACCCCTGCTCAGAGTCGGGCCACTTCTCCTACACGTCAAGAGGAGCCAGATGAGGTGACTCAGGCATCTGATTAGGATGCGTCCCTGGTGAGGTGTTCTGGGCATGTCCCAACGGCAGGAGACCAAGGGGACGACCCAGGACACGCTGCAGAGCGGATGTGTTTTGTGTCTGTGTGTATGCTTGCTGTCTTGAGATGTTCATCAATGCCAAGCTTGAATGGAATCATGTGGTTGGTTGCCCTGAGCTGTGTATGCAGCATGAATGTACGAAGTCCACATAAGTGACTGACTGTTTAATTTTTGCTGTTATCTTGAATGTTCACATCTAGATTTCAATACCATCAGGATATTGCCCAGCCCTAATTTGCCTGAAATTCCACCCAGAAAACAAATATCCCGAACTTTTTATAAGTAGTAAATAGTGTCTTGCGTTCCAAACAAACCAAAATGTGAGCGATACCTCAGGACTTGTAAGGACTGGAGGAGACTGTGAAAGAATTGAAGCCTTAACAAAAAAGAAAAACCTTCATACCAAGTTTTTTTCTCATAAGTTAAAGCACTGGAATGCAAGTTATTTGCACAGCAGCAATGATGAAAGGGCGAGAAAAATATAGAATGGCAAAGCTTCCAAGAAGCTTAAGTAGAGACAGCAAACTAAGGCCCAGATTCATGACGCAGCTGGGGCTGAAAAATGAGTATTCTGTGAGATAGTGGGTTTAATAAAGCGAGTAATAACTTAATAGCTTTTGTGTAATGCTTGTAAATTTATCACCACATAAATAGGAATAGGAACCAACAATATTACTGTCGGCGGTACACCAAAAATCTGGAATGCAAATAACCACCCTTCTCACATTTCCTGAGTAATTCCTGGCGTGACCTACATTTACAACATGCGGAACTTGAGTGCGTGGAATTCGAGTCCAGTAAGACTGACCCACTGAATACCGACTGCCAAAGACCTCCCTTGAACACCCCAAGAGACTTGGCCACCAGCCAGATTGTCCAGGAAATTCAACCCACAAGTGAGAGCAGAAGGAGCTCTGACCTGTATACGCATGTGCGAGAAACACAAAACTTTGAGTGTGACAGAGAGCTTTGGTGTTTGATTGCACTAACGTTTTATTGGTTGTTTTAAAGACGAATGTTTGGATAGTCAGTAGGACACTGGGGGGAAAAAGATAAAATGAGTATGAAAATTAAAAGCCAGTAATTTGCACGGAGACCTAGTGACCTACTTTACAGAGTTCCCCTTTCTTTTTGCACACCATGTGATGACAGCCATGTCAAACAACCACAGGGAACACAGGCTCAAGGTTCCTACACCAAGCTTGATAAATACCAAGTTAGCCCATTAATGGTTGCTTTTCTTCTGGTTCACGCTTTTGCAGCTACCTATTAACACAACCTCGGCAAGCCCCAAGCTTACATTACAGTCTGATGAGCCAATAAACTGTGGTAATGTCAGATTTCATGAAAACATATTCATGCAAGCTAATGAGACATACATTGGCATAAAAAATTTAGCCATTGACCAAATGGAAGCAATTGCCTTGCGATTAGTAACATTAGGGCAGTAAATTTTAGTGATGTGCTCACTTTCAGGATTCTCTCTAGCAACATACAGTATGTCAGAAAAGTTCCGTGACAATCAATCAGCACATCTACAAAAATATTTTGCAGCATTTGTTTTGTTCAGTACGTGAGAATTAGGGGTGTCCAGATAAAGTTTTTTTCACTTCCCTTACGGCACATATTACAGTATCACTACAGTATTGTCCAATGCAGCAATCAATCTGCTTTCAGGAGGAATGATACATGCTTTTATTTTTTTTTGTATATTATGTTCCGTGACTTAATCAAAGTAGTACTATTAAGACAAAGAATTGTCAGCAACAGCAGGTGTGATAAAATATGACCCATTTATCACAAAGATTTGGGTGATATAAATTCAACCCCAAACACAAGAACCCACTCGAATACAATAAATACAATATAGATGAAGGGACCCCAAGAAATAACCGTAATAATGTTAATAAAAACATATTATACTCTTTAAAGTACAAAATAATTCAAGTTTACTGCAGTACATTTAGAATCCCTTTTTTGACATTCAGAATATGGTGAGAACAGAATCTAGAATGGACTGCTTGTATATGAATGCTAATATTGGAGAATTTGGATTAGTGAATGAATTCAAGTAATAAGAAATTTGCCGTAAAAGGTCGCAAAAGAGGAATATGACTGGGGTTTGTGAATAATCATGCCATGTGTTGGGTGTGATCTGTATCACATGTCCACAGCCTGACTTTGAAGACAAGCAAGTAACACAAATGCTCATTGAAAACTTTGATACATTTACAGTAACATCCCGGCTGCCACTTGATCTGTTCTACCTACAGCTACTGTGAGTCCCTTCTGAAGAGAATCAACCACAGTAGTGCAATACAGCAGAGCTGAAAATCCTTCTAGGCAAAGATCTTCATAAATTAACCAACTATCTCTAAAAATAGATTCCCGTGAAAAACAAATGATCATGTTGAGGAGCTGGGTCTGTCAGGTCCTTGCTCTGAGGTTGACACTGAGGGCTAGGATGGAGGTTTCAGGGTAACATTAGGTAGGCTCAGACCGTTCACTTAAAAAAAAAAAAAAAAAAAAAAGAGTGAGTGATCACTTGTGTGCAACGTTGTGGCAAGTGACGCATGGCCATGAGGTCAAAGATTAGTCTAATTGTCAACAAATGACGTGACAAATCACAGGCTTTTCCCTTTTGACACTATGAAATGGCATCTGCTTATCACGAAGCAAATGCACCTTTCACATCACACCGGAGTTTTGGCCTTACAAAAAGTCACAATATTTTCCTCCCAATTTTCATTTTAATCCGTTTTTTTTCTCCTGAACTTTAAACATAATCCTTGATATATTCAATAAACATTTTAATGTTCCAGGGGTCTAAACTAACTTTTTGCACTGGTGCACCCAAATTTTTCAACGCTTCGCATTCAACATTGCAACAAAATGGCTGGCAAGATGGAGGTGGCTGCTTGGAAAACAGCTGACAGTCAGAGATAGTGTCAGAAAAAAAAGCATATGTCACTATTTAAATAGTATATCTAAACTTGGTTTCAACTGTACCCAAACAAAAGGGCACAGAAACGAACAACTGTGCCAACTACATCATCTGGAACAGTCCACAATCAGCATTTATCTAACATGACGAAACATGAAAAAAATTCAAATATATCATACTCACCAGAGAGTGAGTGGTGATTATTTAATGTATTCATGTGTGCAGAGCGCGATGGACATGTTTGGCTCGTTCAAGTTGGTTTTGACAAGCTTTGCTTTTGACATCGAGGGCAAGCTTTTGTTGTCTCTGTGTGATTCTGAAATCTGATTGTTTAAAGAAACAGTCCCACTACTCATATTTTTTTAAGTTACATTCGATGGCATTACTGATTCTGAAGGCCCAGCACATAGAGGCTGAAATGTGATTGTACGACATTAAAAAAGGGAGAAAAAAAAAACGTGCTTGAAAACAGTGCAGCCAAGAGAAACACCACAAAATGGAAGAAATACGTTGTTTGGAACAAATTATAATTTCACGGAACAAATACTAGAATTGATGATGCAAATGTAGGTCAGTAATTCTGATTGTATTTCAGAGAAGGTCTCGCCTCCCCTGTCCACCCACCACTGGGTTTCATCACGTCATAAAATAAAATAGCTCTCGGGCCAGCTGCATCTTGAATAATGTCTGATCACATTATGAATGTCATTCCTCAAGTCCAAAATCCATTTTTTAATCTTTGTTTAAGCCTCATTGGTTATTTTTTCACAAGCGCCATAAATTCTACAACATTACTTAAGACATTTCATGTACAGTTGATGTTGTATGCTGCTGACAGTCATACTACGAGGTATTATTTTATTTTATTATTTACAATAATTTGGGATTCAGGAGTAGAATTCAGACAGAAAAAATGCCAACAAATGGATGGACGTAAGCAACCAGCTGGATAAGCACTCACAAAAGCCACTGGCAAGATGCCTGGGGCCCCCTTTCTCATTTCTGAATGTTTGGCATTGGGCAGAGCTTGTGAGGAAACAGGTGGGAAGGGAACTGGAAGAAAACATGGATGAAGATGGACGAGTGTGGAGTGGAATCCGGGAGTCCCCTAACTTGTATTGCTTCCACTTCCTGACTCATGTGACCTACTTACTGTATAAGTCTGCCTGCAATGTGAAATGCAAAACAAAACAGTTGGTTTATGGGTGGGTTAAAAAGGGAGGAGGTCAACAAACTTTGTCTTTCAGTCGTTTTGAAGATTGTAACTGCAACATTCCATTCCAGTGGACCTTTTAAATTGCTCTTGTCAACTGGGTTTTACTGAGGCTAAAGTGTTAAAATACTCCACATTCTCCCTTTGCGGTCTTTGTACGTAAGAGACACTTTCAGTGTGTTGTAAGAAGCATGAAATGCTCACACACCTGTTGCCCTTTGACCGTTTGTAAAAGACAATGCCAAATAATCAACGGAAGCAAAACCTGTCCGACTTGTTGCATTAGCATGCAAGCACATTGCGACTGCCTTCATTTGGCACCAAACTCTCAGGGAACACATCAAAATGATTTGTTTCTGCATCACCGAGTACAGCATCAACAGGAACTAAAGCAGCAGGCAAATCAAATGAACTCCTACACGTTTTACAATGTTTAAGACTCCATAACTGGGTGCACATTTTTCCCAATCGACAAACATTTTAAAGTTCAACATTAAAATGTATCTTGAATATGTGTAATGATGGAAAAACAAGGATATGGGCGATCATGGGACAGCTTTAGTAAATCATGTGAGGGGATTTGAGCTTCACATGTGCAATTGGAACGTTTCCAGTAAATGAAAATCAGCAGAAGCACAGGACTTTATAGAGTGTCGTGTTTTCATGCTTATATTTCATGTTAGGCTAAGCGAGTACGTGACACACACCTGATTCTGTGAAAACATCTTAGAATATGATCAGAATCAAATCGGCGATGTCATCATCCCTAAACCAAAAAAGTGAGCAAATATTTTTGTTATGCTTGTTTGAGTGCTCCCTAAATTTTGACCTGGATATCAGAAATATCTGCTCACATCCAATGACAACTTCAATGTTTTACTTTTGGACTCATCGTACATGTATCAGTATATATTTGTCAATCAAAAGTTTGAGGGTTTATAAAAGTTACCGTCATGAAACAAAAATCCATTCAAAAATCACTCTGCTGAAATTGAGTCAGTGATTCATGGTGGCTCTTATTTATAATTTTTTTTCTGTGTGTGTGCGGTGTCAACATTTCTGCATTAGTAACGAGTTAACGGAAAATCCCTTTAAGGCAACCAGTTATTTTTAATGCAGATTAACGCACGGCCCTTATTTGGCCTTATTTCTGGTCACAACGCACCAGAGAGAGTAGACCAGGGGTGTCCAACGTTTTTCCTTCAAGGGCCACATCCAGAAATATAGAAGGAAGGGATAGTTTGAGAATCCACGGGTATTTTGGTTTTCTCCAAAAACAACAACAACAACAAAACACCCATGCACAGTAGGTTAATTGAACACTCAAAGTTGTTTTTAGGTGTGAGTGGTTGTTTTTGTATGTGTGCCCTGCGATTGGTAACCAGTTCAGGCTGTACCACGCTTACTGCCCGAAGACGGCTGGGATAGGCTCCTGCACGCCTGCAACCCTCGTGAGGATAGAGTGGTTCAGATAAATCAAACAAAACAACCAATTACACATTGTGTCTACAATGTTACTTTGAAAAGCTACTAAACTGCAGCTTAAAGCTTTAAGGCAAATAATATGTGACCATTTTTTTTTTTTTGCTTCACTCAAGCTTTGTTGTGGTCCTCAGCCTTGTATTCCATTATCATGGATCTGCACCGCGACTGAGTACCAGCTGAATCCCATCTCCACAATCAAAATCAAACCAACAGCAATCTGTGCCGTGACCATACTTGATATGTTCAGAAATTGGAACATGGCCCTACTACTGGTAGTTTAGACACCTCTGGAGTAGACTCACCCACATAACTTTTTCTGATATCAATGTTTTTTGTTTCGGGGATTTCTTTTTTCATTTTGAAATCAGTAGAGCCGAGTAGTTTTTTTTTTTTTTTTAAATAAAATCAATTGAAAAAGTAGTTTTTTGGTGTTACCTTTAATTAGTACAGTTTTTTTTTGTTTTTTTTTTAACAGAAAAGCCATGCGGAACCAGTAGGTGTCAACGTTGTTTCCTGGCAACAAATATGGCGGTGTAAGAATAACGTCTGGGTAGCATTCACTGTTTTGAGGAGCTCGGAACATTGCAGTTAGAAGACATGAGATGAGTCCAAATACTGATGAAGATGCCAACGTTTTGTGGTCCTTTTGAACTGAAAAGGGATAAAAATATGTTTATGTATTAGTGCATAGGAGAACTGGCAGAGCTGAGAAACTTGAACATGGGAATGTGACCCACGTGATGACGAGTTGGCGGTTGCTTTGGCGGCTGTTCGGTGCTGCGAGATGGAACAACAACAACACAGCTTTAAATTGGTGTTTAAGTGAATTAACACTGAACAAACTTTATCTTCGCCACGGTACGGCCCATCACTATTTTATGGAGGCCAAGTGTCTTCCACTGACTTGTGACCACTCGGTGCGTGTTAAAGCATCTCCAGCTAACGTAGCTTAGCATATCTTGTGTCTCATGACAAAACATTGGGCAGGGATGATTGTGACGTGATCATTTGGGGAAATGTTAGCACAAAACATTTTTTCTATGAGTAATGGATGGAATAATCAATGGGCGAATTGATTCAAAAAACACTGGCTTGTGACAGCCTTAATATACCTACATATACTATAGTGGTACACCTTGGTGGTGGTCAGATGTCACGTAATACCCGGGAATACCTTCATTTTGGTTGTTAAATCACGATTATGACAGCACATGGCATTTCTGATGGGCCGTTGCATTTGCAATGTTGCAACGCCCTTCACATTAGAATTTTGAATTGTAGCAAACTACGAGCTGACTGTCGGCTATTCATGAAAAACAGTTGCGGAACCTTGCACACTGCGCGATAGTTCACTCATGTTGCTAGGTGTGCAGCAGGCCTAACCTGCTAATCCGGCCACTCACTCACTAGTCCATGGACCTTAAATGCACTACACTAATACTGTAGTACAAACAGCAATTACACTTTATAAAACTAGGTTATTTCTTCACATGTTTTTAATTATGGTTTTATACAATAAAGTCCTATTTTTCTTCATTAAAACAAAAAGTGGTGCATTTATGGGGCTGGAACAGATTAATGGCATTCCACATCGGCTTTCAATTGGAAAAATTGATTTGTTAGACGAGCAAATCGAGTTACCATCTTATCATGTAACATTACATTTGTGAGTCAAGCTACCGCCATATTTAAATCAGTAAATGATTCAGTCACAAGCATATTGTGTACACAATCAGTGCAACACTAAAACATGAATTTTCAAAACGTATGTTGGATGATGATAAAAAAGACAATTTGGGGTGAAATAGTTAAAGAATGAAATGAACTGGGGGCATCTGAGAGGAAGACAAAAAAGAAAGTGTGGGAGGATGAGATAGGGCAAAACAAGCCCTGGCAGGCCAGCCTGCTGTGCTTCACACAGGAGATTCTTCGGTCAGGAATGTGACCCACTTTACATTCACAGAAGCATTCTGAGCACGAGCGCTCTGAGCATGCGCGCCATTGATGTTGTGTATGGGGGAGGGGCACGTGCCTGTAATCTTCACATTGTTACAAAGTGTGCATGCAAATCTATGGCTGCTGTAAATGCGCTGCTGTCGGACAAGCTGAGAGCGTGACAGGAAGAAACAACAATCATGTGGCGAATGAGGTCAAACTTTGCTCAGGGCCATGGAGCTGCCTCAGCCCCCCCCCCAAAAGCATATTTTATAATTGGTTCTTGTTCAATTCAAAGCCAATTGTGCATGTGTAACAAAGACAGAGAGCAATTATCTGTCCAATAATATATTTTGGGCAAGAAGTAACTAACTAACTTTGTCCAAGTTTTAATTGCTTTTGGACTTCTTCGGGCACACTGACTTGAATTTATAAAATTCAGTATTAACCTTCAACATTCCTTTCTTATTTCCAAAAAGGAATGCATACTTGTCGCTTAAGAGTAAATCAATAAGGAAATTACAGTCACAAGCAGATTGTGTACACAATCAGTGCAACTGTTAATTGGATCCGGTCCAGCATGCTTCCCAATGACTTCAGACTATGCAATGTTTTTGTCAGAGGAATATGCTTGGGCAATATTTGGTCCACTATAATATTTTCCCTTAAACTTATATGAAAATAATAGTTATTTTCTGTCATTTTTTTTCTGTGGTTGTTCATAAAATACTGTACTGTATTTTGCTTAGAACACGATAAAGTTAACAAATTAAAAATAAAATGAAACACAAATATCCAGTGGCCAGAAAAAGTCCCAATCAGAATGTAATGTTGTACACATTGTTTTCAAGAAATGTAGTTGGGTGCAAACAATTTAAATTAACTACAAAACAGTGGTTCAAGTAACATTTAGGAACATCTCCCATTTAACAGGAATTTTAGCAACACAAGTTTGTCACATTGTTAAAGGTGCCGTTTTATTCAAATCTGGTGGCTCTCTTTGAACACTTATGAAGATCTATCAAAAATAAAGGTTAAGTATAACAATCAATACAAATGGAACAACCATTCAAGATAAATTTGAATAAATACAGAGGAAAGGAAAATAAAGCAGGAAAAATACGAAGACAGAAAAAAGCCAATGATGCACATCATGGGTTTATATGAATCAGCGCAAACAACTGCCGTTTTCAAAGCCTTGTTTGTCAGACTAATTATCTGATTTCGCTTTGAAAGCCCATGAAGCATAGCTTTCATCCAAGGAATTTCGAACAACATGTGATATTTGAACATACTGTGGTGTATAAAGTCTAAACACTGGGGGTCATCCCATTGTGACAAACTTGACTTGAAAATATGCCTTAACAAAAAAGACATAAAGAAGAAATCTGGTGTCCCGTTTAGTGAATATTGTAGGATTGTGTGCTGAGCTACAAATAAATTGACTAGAAAAAAGTTGAGAATACTACATCGACGAAACCCGAAAGTCCTGTATAGCCCCAGATATCGATCCACGCCCATTGTGAAACTTTGTGACAATCGAAGGCTTTCGCCTAACTCGGGCTTGAAATGTGTTTTCAAGAAATTGGAATACGCCCCCCAATAAAAATGTGTAAGCAATTTTTTTTCTGCCTCAAGTACCCACTTATTACAGTACAGGTATACTTCCAGGAAGAAGCAGTCAAACAAACCACAGCAACAATTGTGCATGCTATCGATGACAGAAACACAACGCGGTAAGAAGGCCAACCTCCAGATAATACATGGACATGAATGCCTAGTTACCTCTTTATTTGTAAATTGTTACCGGCAGCGTATTGTGGCATAGCAGCTGACTTAACTCGATTTCAGACAGTTGCAGTACCTATTGATCTTTTTTTTTTTTTTTTTTTTTTTAAATAAACTTGGCTTAAGCGCATTGTTTCAGCCCACAAAATCGCTACTGAACTTCTGACACTGCGTCTCATAGACCAAAATTTATGGGGAGAAATTTACCTATATTTACACTGTTTCCTGACCGCAAAATAGTGTACTGCGATACAATGTAACTTTAGGTATAAAATGTTCAATCCATTATGTGAACAGCTTTGTCCTCACATGGGTCGCAGGTGTGCTGTAGCGCCTCCCAGCTGACTTAGGGCAGTAAGTGGAGGACACCCTGAACTGGTTGCCAGCCAATCTCAGGCCACACAAAGACAAACAATAGCCATTCACACTCACAATCACACATAATATAGAGAGGCAATATCGAGTGTTCAATTAACCTGCCATGCATAGGGGAATGTGGGAGGAATTTGGAGTACTTTGAGAATAGCCAAGCAGGCACAGGGAAAACATGCAAACTACACACAGGAAGGCCATGGCCTGGAATCGAACCCGTGAACTCTGCACTGTGAGGCGGACATGGTAACCAGTCGACCAGTGTGCCACCTGTCTTAAAATGTTGATTATCTACAAATGCAAACCAGCAGTTTACGATTCAGCGTAAATGTGTGGTTTTTTTGTATCTTTAAATAAGCAAAATATACTTTATTTTTAGCCAAAAAAAAAAACAATTATTCAATTACCATTTTCAGTAGGATATCCGAATACCAAAATATGAGATAGCTACAGCCCTAACAGTGATCGATAGCATAATGAAGCTAGCTTCAAATGCAAACGTGAACATTCGTGAACCACTTTGTCTGATATCATATGATTGGCAAGCTATTATCTCGTTACAAAAGCGCGTGGGCCTAAACGGCCGTCATAATGCTGTTCACTGTGTAAAACAATCAAAACGGAAATGCAAGTCACTGTGGTCTCTAAGGGGAAATGTCAGCGGATGTTACTCAGGTAACTGTGAAAGGAAACTGCATTGGCTCTATGCCCTTTTACAAAACTGGGTGGTCTAGGACAGGGGTCCCCAACCGCCGGTCTGCGGACCGGTACCGGTCCGCAGGGCATTTGGTACCGGGCCGCACAGAAAGAACTTGCCTTATTTCCGTTTTATTTATTTCGGAATACGAAATATGTTTTATTTTGAAAAATTACCGGATTCTCTGTTACA
>NW_017805841.1:1646442-1670505 GCF_001891065.2 Hippocampus comes | reverse complement strand
GTTCGAAACTACTGGATCAAAGTTATGGCTGAATACTCTGAGATCGCCACAATAGCACTGTTGCTATTTCCGACATCCTACCTGTGTGAGGTGGGGAGTTTCTGCAGCAACAGCGACTAAAACAAAATTACGAAGTAGACTGGACATAAACCACACACTTGAGGTGTCATTGTCTCATATTACCCCGAGATGGGACTGTCTGATTGCAGAAAATCAAGCTCGGGGCTGTGGTGAGTCGTCATTTTCATGCACTTTGAATTTGCGTTGTATCGTATTTTGAAGGCATTAAACATTACCAGAGCGATAAGAGTGTTGCGACCAGATTAGACGCTCCTTGTGTTTATTATTATATTTTGAAAACACCACAGTTTTCATGCAGCTCATACCATATTATTTTGTTGTATTAATCCGCCAGACCTTAAATGCCGGTCCCTGAAAATATTGTCTGACTTAAACCGGTCCGTGGGGCAAAAAAGGTTGGGGACCCCTGGTCTAGGATAAATATGTATTCCTAATTGTTACAAAAATGAAGCCTCTACAAATCAGAATACAGTGATCCCTCGCCACTTTGCGCTTCAGGTTATACAGCTTCAGTGTTTCACGTTTTATCCCCCAATATCGGCGCCGCTATTTGCGGTTAACACGCGTTGT
Organism: Hippocampus comes; assembly: GCF_001891065.2. NCBI lineage: Eukaryota > Metazoa > Chordata > Actinopteri > Syngnathiformes > Syngnathidae > Hippocampus > Hippocampus comes. The sequence goes on along the minus strand of NW_017805841.1, from coordinate 1,669,854 downwards.
TTCATGTTGATGTGGCGACTGAGAAGGTTTCCGTACATGCTGAACAAAGATCTGACGTGACTCACAGGCTTTTTATATGCCCACTCAAACAAGGCGTGTGATTGGTTCCTGGCGTGACATGGACCAATGAGAGCACGAGTGGATTTATCCCGTGAGATGATTGGCTGCACATCATCGCTAGTCTGTTGACTGTCTCGCATACTGTATCTTAGTGTTGTGTTCGCATTAATTTTGGGGGGTTTAAGCGATAACTTTTTTTGATTCGTTACGCTGCGCTCCAACCCCAAGACATTAGCAATCAACCGTGAAAAATTAGGGATTATTGTACACTCCGGCTGACTCGCGAGGCAAATCCCAAAATGCTCTTAACTCAGGAGAAGCTACCAATTCATCAGGAGACAAAAGACCACCACCCCGCCATTAATAGCAGTTGAGTACAGCCATCTCCATAATGCATGGTTTTAAGTATGCGAGTAAAGCATGGTGCGAGAATCAGGGAGCACTTTGGGAAAGCACCACTGAGTTAAATAATTTGCACATTAACCTCACTGCCATGACTGATCATCAACTTTGCTTTTAGCCAGGTTTACATGGAGCCTTGCATTCCAGATGTAATGAAACCAAACGATGAAACGGAATGAACATACTCGACATAAATGCCTCAATTGTAGTGAAAGGGTTAAAATGAATGGAATTTCATTTGGATTCAGCGGTGGTGTATTTTCTTTTTAGTCAATCCAAACAGACACCATATAAACAGTTCACTCGGAATATCGAGGCTGCAGTCCGCGCATGCTCTGTCTTGGCGTAAATACGTCGTGACTTGACGTTGTTTTACACAATTGACTTCATAGTTTTTAGTCAAGCTGTTGCTTTAATAAAAGTGTAAAAACATTCACAACTACTGTGCTCAATAGACGACTGAATTGTCAGTGATATTTCCATCCATCTGCGGGGGTTACACGGCTGTAAAACTGCAGTTCTAATTAATGTAGTGCCGCACGTAAATGATGGGTTTGAAAAACGTATCTAAACTATAAAAAGAGGCTTCTTCATGCAGCAAGACAACGACCCAAAACACAGTGGCAATAAAAGAAAGGACTTTATCATGGAGAAAAAGTGTAAGGTCTTAGACTGAGCAAGTTAATTTCAGACCCTGCTCTTCTGCACAAAATGTGGATGCTAAGATGATATCAAATACAATGAACAGATAAGACACGAATGACATTATGTGAGAGGCCAATTTAGCACCAGCAAATGCCGACATTAGCGCACATCTATCAGTTGTGGCAGGAGGACTTCAACTTAACCAATAAATGAGGACTACACATTAAATGGCAGTGCCGCTCACCTCTCATAGATGCACAGCAGAAGCGCCACCAAAAAACTCTCTTGAGACACCAAAACCTTACACGAGTCGTAAATGAGTAGACCACAACACCAAGACAGACCCCCTCAGCCCCTCCTCCCCCTCAAAAGCGTTCAGGGCATTTGCACTTATCTTGAGAATGATCATTTTGGTCTGCTGACCAATGGAAAATTTTCTTCTCTGCATGTAGTCTCTATATTGCGGAGTTGAACCAAATGCATGTGGGTCTGGAAATGATCCCCCGTGATAAAGGGGGATGTACAGTAGTTTATTGTGTGTCATACATTTGAAATGTTGCATGTCGTAAATCAATATACAAGATTGAGTGAAATGAACTCAGTTTGAAAAATAAATAATACGGAATGCAATTTCTTACCTGCAACTCACACCAAGCCACTTCTACTGTGGTTTCCGTATCCAAGCCCTTGTAGACCGTCTTGAAAGAGCCACGTCCAATTTCAATATCAAACTTCAGGAAACGTCCATCCGGTGACGTTCCCACTGCTTTCGTCTCGGCCTCTTCGATGTCCTCCTGCACTTTCTTCTCCGCTTCCCTCTGCTCTGCCTCAGCACGAGCTTTGGCGGCGTCCTTGTCCTCTTCCTCCGCATCCCCTTCATGCAGTACTTTTGAGTCGGCGGAGTTATCAGCCTCGCTTTGACTCAAGTCTGGCAACGGCTGGTTCTCCACGACCAACTCTGCGTCACAAACATCTTGTATGATTGCAGATGCCTGTTTCGTCTGCACTGCGTTCACCTTGGCAATTTCTGGGTCTTTCCGCTCTCCACTTTCCAGAGTCTCAGTGGACTCCTCTTTACGAGGCACACTTTGTTCAACTTGAGGCGCACGGACGACAGCAGCCTGCTGTCGCTGCACTGGGGCCTCTCGCTGTTGATTCCGCTGAGTGGCTGGTATGGGGATCCTGCTGGGCAAAGGGAGCGCTAACGCCGTGGCATTGCAGTCGCTGATGACACTGCGACGGAAGAAGCGGTGCTCGGGGTTGCCGCGGTCGCGCTCCATGGTGTGATGCCGCCGCCTCACCTCGGCTGGACGGGATTCGTTGACCATCGAGTCTGACCCAGAGCTGGGACCGTTTCCACTCTTCGGAGGGGGAGCCAGGAACTTTACCATTTTTTCATCAGGCTTTTCCGACATCCCACACAAAGACTACAAGGAGGGACAAGAACTGAAAAATTAAAATAAGGAGAGTTCCATGTCGGCTAAAGGATGTTGTATTAAGCAGTATCTGTGATCTAAAAGTTAAAAAAAAAAAAAAAACAAAACTCAAGTGTCTTTTTCTTGTTGCTTAGTGTCCGTCTTTATACACATAGTGCAGCGATTGCAGGAGGCGGATGGGTGGTGTTCTTTTGGAAAAGGTTTGAACACCACAGCAGGGCACAGGGTGCTGATGTTGGTATACAAAATTCTTTAAGTCCACACCACCCATTCTGTAAAACGCAGGCTGTAGCTTCTTTCAAGCATAAGGACTCGCTGGTGAGGAACAAAACACACAGCCCTCTTACAGATGCCCAACCTCTGAGCAAAGGCCCACTGGTAAAATAATCCAAATTTGCTCTTGTCCAAGTTCACTGCAAGAGAAAAACACAAAAATGCATTCAGCTTGGACAAAGAAAAACACACAATTTCAACAAAATGTAAAAATTGGGAGTATTAGAATATGACTTGGCAATATTAAACATACCACTATATATTAAAAAAAAAATCCTGCATCTTTTGAATGACAGCCATGTGTGTCTAGAGCAAGTGTCAAACTCAAGGCCCGGGGCCAGATCTGGCCCGCCGCATCATTTTATGTGGCTCGCAAAAGCAAATTAACCAGGTCAAATTCCATAACGCTTGATAAAATCTGTATCAAAATTTCAAGTTGTCGTATGTAATAAATAGGCATGTTGTGCTATTGCAAGCATTTTCTTCTTCTACATTATTACATAAACTTGAACAACAGGGGAACAAACTACTCACCTTGACTTTTGATTTCAAAATCTATTAATTGTGTACTTTATACATAATGGCCCTCCGAGGGAAATTGTGACTACAATGTGGTCCGCGACAAAAATGATTCTGACACCCCTGGTCTAGAGCAATTGAATTACATCATGTTGAAACACCACTGTAACAGCCTTTGAACAGACGGTCATATATTTTGGGACTTATCGCTACCACAGAGAAAGTGCATGTGTGTCCTTTTTGGGGGATGCGGGAATGTTTGACTATTTTTAAAGCACAAAATAAAAAAACCCCCAGACTATTATTATTATTAATTAATTATTATTACTACTACTACTTGTTCATCTATGTGTGACCTGTGATTGGCTGCCAACCAGTTCAGGATGTACCCCGCCTACTGCCCGAAGAGACCTGGGATTGACACGCCCACGACGACCCTTGAGAGGATTGGATGGATGGATGTATTATTACTACTACTACAGCCACTCATAACACCATTAGGTACAGATGCGCAAGAGCTGCATCTCAAAATTCACCTCTACTAAGCTCCAATAACATCACTTCAATTAGAATAATGACTGTGGTTGGAATTGGCAACAATGTAGAACTGTGTTTTCAGTCTCTGACTCAATAAATTTCTAATATTTTGATGACTATATTCAACAACAAAAATTGGCAACATGCAATTAGAAAAATACTGAACGCTGAGTGTTATATAAATATAATATACATATGATCGTACATTTATGTACAATGAACATGCACGTAAGTGCAAAAAATTTTTTTTTAATATGATTACATGCAATATTACACATGTGCATGAGAGCAAGCAGTAGTTTTTACTTTATTGACCCAATCTAAGTACTGCCTCACATCCTCTGTGGTGCCCTTGCCTTATAAGAGTCAAAGCTTTGAATGTTTTTTGCAGTCGCTGATGACACTGCGACGGAAGAAGCGGTGCTCGGGGTTGCCGCGGTCGCGCTCCATGGTGTGATGCCGCCGCCTCACCTCGGCTGGACGGGATTCGTTGACCATCGAGTCTGACCCAGAGCTGGGACCGTTTCCACTCTTCGGAGGGGGAGCCAGGAACTTTACCATTTTTTCATCAGGCTTTTCCGACATCCCACACAAAGACTACAAGGAGGGACAAGAACTGAAAAATTAAAATAAGGAGAGTTCCATGTCGGCTAAAGGATGTTGTATTAAGCAGTATCTGTGATCTAAAAGTTAAAAAAAAAAAAAAAAAAAAATCAAGTGTCTTTTTCTTGTTGCTTAGTGTCCGTCTTTATACACATAGTGCAGCGATTGCAGGAGGCGGATGGGTGGTGTTCTTTTGGAAAAGGTTTGAACACCACAGCAGGGCACAGGGTGCTGATGTTGGTATACAAAATTCTTTAAGTCCACACCACCCATTCTGTAAAACGCAGGCTGTAGCTTCTTTCAAGCATAAGGACTCGCTGGTGAGGAACAAAACACACAGCCCTCTTACAGATGCCCAACCTCTGAGCAAAGGCCCACTGGTAAAATAATCCAAATTTGCTCTTGTCCAAGTTCACTGCAAGAGAAAAACACAAAAATGCATTCAGCTTGGACAAAGAAAAACACACAATTTCAACAAAATGTAAAAATTGGGAGTATTAGAATATGACTTGGCAATATTAAACATACCACTATATATTAAAAAAAAAATCCTGCATCTTTTGAATGACAGCCATGTGTGTCTAGAGCAAGTGTCAAACTCAAGGCCCGGGGCCAGATCTGGCCCGCCGCATCATTTTATGTGGCTCGCAAAAGCAAATTAACCAGGTCAAATTCCATAACGCTTGATAAAATCTGTATCAAAATTTCAAGTTGTCGTATGTAATAAATAGGCATGTTGTGCTATTGCAAGCATTTTCTTCTTCTACATTATTACATAAACTTGAACAACAGGGGAACAAACTACTCACCTTGACTTTTGATTTCAAAATCTATTAATTGTGTACTTTATACATAATGGCCCTCCGAGGGAAATTGTGACTACAATGTGGTCCGCGACAAAAATGATTCTGACACCCCTGGTCTAGAGCAATTGAATTACATCATGTTGAAACACCACTGTAACAGCCTTTGAACAGACGGTCATATATTTTGGGACTTATCGCTACCACAGAGAAAGTGCATGTGTGTCCTTTTTGGGGGATGCGGGAATGTTTGACTATTTTTAAAGCACAAAATAAAAAAACCCCCAGACTATTATTATTATTAATTAATTATTATTACTACTACTACTTGTTCATCTATGTGTGACCTGTGATTGGCTGCCAACCAGTTCAGGATGTACCCCGCCTACTGCCCGAAGAGACCTGGGATTGACACGCCCACGACGACCCTTGAGAGGATTGGATGGATGGATGTATTATTACTACTACTACAGCCACTCATAACACCATTAGGTACAGATGCGCAAGAGCTGCATCTCAAAATTCACCTCTACTAAGCTCCAATAACATCACTTCAATTAGAATAATGACTGTGGTTGGAATTGGCAACAATGTAGAACTGTGTTTTCAGTCTCTGACTCAATAAATTTCTAATATTTTGATGACTATATTCAACAACAAAAATTGGCAACATGCAATTAGAAAAATACTGAACGCTGAGTGTTATATAAATATAATATACATATGATCGTACATTTATGTACAATGAACATGCACGTAAGTGCAAAAAATTTTTTTTTAATATGATTACATGCAATATTACACATGTGCATGAGAGCAAGCAGTAGTTTTTACTTTATTGACCCAATCTAAGTACTGCCTCACATCCTCTGTGGTGCCCTTGCCTTATAAGAGTCAAAGCTTTGAATGTTTTGATGGTATGATGCAATTTTATGTTTGTAAATGCTAATCTACCTAGTGAATGTTTCACTGAAGCTTGATTTGAAGACAAACATGAATAAAAATTGCAATATCCACCAGAATAATTGTAAAATGATCTTTTCCTGCAATCCTTCAGCCCTAATCTATCGAAGTGGCATGTGCACGTTATGTATTATACTATGTCTATGTCTACTGTACAGGACATCAAAACGCACCAGATTGCAGCACCAGCTCCCTAATCTCGACCATTTATCAGAGCCCGTTTAACTAGTAGACAGCTGCTCTGAGGCAGTCGGTTCAAATCTAAAACGAGAAAAGGTGTAATTCAGATTATCACATTGCTTTAATCGTATCAGAAAACAACGATAACACCGCACAATCGGGGCGGGGGGGGGGGGTACTTGAGAGATTGTATCTGTCACTGCAACCACTCAGACCATTTTAGCCCGTAGTTTGGCACCCATTTGAACATGCAGTCAATGCCAATCGATTCGGCTAATTAAACCATCCACAGCCTACCGTGTCAGAATCTCAAGATGCAACACGAACAAGGCGGCATTGATAGCCGACCGCATATTTGAAACGCAGAATAATAAACAGCAGTAGCGTATATACAAATACATTTTATTAGAATATCTAGGGTAAAACTGGCATTTTACCTACTTGGCACTCGTCTTGTGTACTTACGTTTTCCTCGGCTCTTTATATGACGCCGAATGTACCTTAAGCGGTAACACTATCAAAGGCACAAAGCAAAGAAGCAGCAACCGGCTCTTTGTTAGCTACCTAGCACCGACCTAGTTAGCTCAGAGGAGCTAATCCCGTTCCTCAGCGGCCTAACTAGTCAAACGTCACGTCGAGTATTTTACACATGATGCCCCCGCTGTTTGCCTTATCACATAGCCTAGCCATCGTATGTGAATCTATTCTAAAATACAGAAATATAAATAAATGGCGTTACCGTATCGGCGTCCAGTTTCCATCCCTGAATGATAACCATGGCGTTCCGGCTACGTTCGGCCGATGCAACGCCGGCTGAGAAGCTACCAGGCAGGCTGGCGGTGACAACTAGCGTCGCTTACTTAGCTTAGCGTGCTAACCATTAGCTAGGCGGGTCTTGCGGATGGCCCGAAGAGCTAGACCCGCCCCCTCACCTACCACCACCGCACCCCACCTCCTCACCCCAGAACGTTTCAACGTAGGCTCTATTTGAAATTTACAAAACAAAAATACAATATTTTGTTACATTTCTACAGTATCCACTTAGCTGATAACCTTGTTCGGCTTTACGAACCTGGAGACAAACGGTGACCTACCTCACATCCACAACACAACTGCTATTCACCGTAGTTTAAATGCTCCTCGCAGCAGAAGTCGTCTAAAAATGAGTACATCGTCGGTATCCGAGTATCATCGACAGAAGAGCGTCCAGTGTGTCGACAAATAAGGACATTTTGGGGGGGTCCCAAAAATCCCCCAGCAACGCAGTTCCTTCGCATTGACGAAGAAACGAGGTTTGCGTCTGCGCATGCGTGAGAGCCCAATGACCTCATAACCACCGCGCTTCCAAATTCGAATTTGAAGCAAGAGTGACATTCCATCAAAACGTGTTCGTACGTCCTAAGTAACGGGGCATCGTTTTACACGTTCTCATTTTCTATATTCACATTTTGATTTTCTATGTTGAACAAGTTTGTTAAAAGAAATTAGATCAGAATTTCAAAGAAGTGGTTTTCGATTCAGTAGCTAAAAATGCATGTAATCGGAATTGATTGCACATTGGACAGAAAATATTGGGAGACTGGGGGATGTGATCTTATAATTTTTTATTTGATTTATTGCTTTAAATGATATACCTTTGAAATTCATCATCGAAATGTCAGTCCTTTCTACACATACAAAATAATTCATTCATTCATTTTCCGAACCTTTATCCTGACTAGGGTCGCGGGGGTGCTGGAGCCCATCCCAGCTGTCTTCGGGCAGTAGGCGGGGGACACCCTGAACCGGTTGCTAGCGAATTGCAGGGTACACAGAAACAAACAACCATTCGCACTCACACTCACACTCACACCTAGGGACAATTTGGAGTGTCCAATCAGCCTGCCATGCATGTTTTTGGAATGTGGGAGGAAACCGGAGGACCCGGAGAAAATCCACGCAAGCACGGGGAGAACATGCAAATTCCTCACAGGAAGGCCCGAGCTGGAATTGAACCCCGTACCTCTGCACTGTGAAGCCGACGTGCTAACCACTGGCCTACCGGGCCGTCCCATACAAAATGATGATTACAAAAAAATAAATAAATAAACTCACTTACACAAACACACACCCAATGACTCACATTTAATGCTTCTGTCGGCCTAGTCTCGCAAAAGCTGTAATATTTCACAACATACATTTGTACATTGATAATAATACATACCAGATTATCATAATTGTGCCTGAAGCTGTTTCAGGCACAAAAAGTACTGTAAATACGTTGATAGAAAACTACAGGCAAAGAGAGAGTATGTCCGGATGACTCAGTCAAGCAATCAAATTTTATTTCCATAACACTTGTCATACATAAAAATGCAACTCAATGTGTAGGTGTAAATAGTTCCAGCAGAAAATACGAATCACAAACAAGAGCAGGGCGATTTAATACGTAGATACTACATCCACAATACTTGCAGAATCGACATGACAGTGACAGAACGCAGCCAAATAGATAAATAAATAAATATAAAGGGCGTTTATTTTTAGTTGAACACTGCTCTCTGGTGGTGATGTTTAATAAAATAGGCTTCACGGTTCACCAAACGTCAATGGTGTACAAAAGCATATAACAAGCAACATTTTACCCCAAGAACCGTCTCAAAAATTATTTTTCACCATGATGACCAACATTAAAATACAATTCAGCAACGTAGTAAGCATGAGTCAGGGATCACTGATCTTTTTGAAAATGAAAATGAAAAACTACAAAGCCAAGATATTTCATGTTCAACTTGATAAACTTTATTGTTTTAGCAAATAATCGTTAACCTCGAATTTTGTGGCTGAAACACGTTCCCAAAAGGCTCAGACAGGTGCCAAAAAAGACTGAGAAAGTGTGTGTGTGTGTGTGTGCGTGTGTGTGTGTGTGTGTGTGTGTGTGTGTGTGTGAAGAAGGGATGGGGTGATGTTAATGTGTTTATGTGTGCCCATGTGTATGATGTGGCTCTTTGCAGTAACAAAAATGTCTCTTATAGTCTCTGACTGGTTTGATTTTTGATTTGAATGAATGAGCCAGTGGGGCACAGTAGTAGCTCATCTGCCTCACAGTGCAGAGGTCATGGGTTCGAATCCGGCCATGGCCTTCCGGTGTGGCATTTGCATGTTCTCTCCATGATTGCGTGGGTTTTCTTTGGGTACTCCGTTTTCTTCCCACATTCCAAAAATATGCATGGCAGGTTGATTGTACACTAAATTGTCCCAAAGTGTGGCTGGAGTGCGAATGGTTGTTTGTCTATGTGTGGCTTGACTTCCACTGACTCGTGTAAACATATTGTTTCATTCTTCAGCTCTGTTTTATATATTCACACGCGTGTGTTTTGTCTCTGCTCCAAACCATGGATGTATTATGGTCTAAATGCGCACCATCGTCAGAGCGTCTAGTTCCCATGACAACTGACCGGTGAAAGATACATGGCGCGTCATGCTCATGTGCTTCAACTGTGGCTTTGGCCACACCAAGAAGCTGTAGCGGATCCAGGTTCAGTCACGTTCAGATTCATGTCGGTTCTTGTGACAACCCGAGTCTCAAGTGCGAGATCATGACAGCGTCGTGTTACAGCAGACAGTGCCTGTTTACCTGCTGTGGCCGTGCTGCTGCTCGGACCCGTGTCGTCCCTGGCCGGGCTGCTTCCACCATGATAGAAGAGACCTGTCAGTTTTGTGCACGAACCCCTGCACTGTGAAGCCGACGTGCTAACCACTGGACTACCGGGCCGTCCCATACAAAATGATGATTACAAAAAAATAAATAAATAAACACACTTACACAAACACACACCCAATGACTCACATTTAATGCTTCTGTCGGCCTAGTCTCGCAAAAGCTGTAATATTTCACAACATACATTTGTACATTGATAATAATACATACCAGATTATCATAATTGTGCCTGAAGCTGTTTCAGGCACAAAAAGTACTGTAAATACGTTGATAGAAAACTACAGGCAAAGAGAGAGTATGTCCGGATGACTCAGTCAAGCAATCAAATTTTATTTCCATAACACTTGTCATACATAAAAATGCAACTCAATGTGTAGGTGTAAATAGTTCCAGCAGAAAATACGAATCACAAACAAGAGCAGGGCGATTTAATACGTAGATACTACATCCACAATACTTGCAGAATCGACATGACAGTGACAGAACGCAGCCAAATAGATAAATAAATAAATATAAAGGGCGTTTATTTTTAGTTGAACACTGCTCTCTGGTGGTGATGTTTAATAAAATAGGCTTCACGGTTCACCAAACGTCAATGGTGTACAAAAGCATATAACAAGCAACATTTTACCCCAAGAACCGTCTCAAAAATTATTTTTCACCATGATGACCAACATTAAAATACAATTCAGCAACGTAGTAAGCATGAGTCAGGGATCACTGATCTTTTTGAAAATGAAAATGAAAAACTACAAAGCCAAGATATTTCATGTTCAACTTGATAAACTTTATTGTTTTAGCAAATAATCGTTAACCTCGAATTTTGTGGCTGAAACACGTTCCCAAAAGGCTCAGACAGGTGCCAAAAAAGACTGAGAAAGTGTGTGTGTGTGTGTGAGAGTGTGTGTGTGTGTGTGTGTGTGTGTGTGTGTGTGTGTGTGTGTGTGTGTGTGTGAAGAAGGGATGGGGTGATGTTAATGTGTTTATGTGTGCCCATGTGTATGATGTGGCTCTTTGCAGTAACAAAAATGTCTCTTATAGTCTCTGACTGGTTTGATTTTTGATTTGAATGAATGAGCCAGTGGGGCACAGTAGTAGCTCATCTGCCTCACAGTGCAGAGGTCATGGGTTCGAATCCGGCCATGGCCTTCCGGTGTGGCATTTGCATGTTCTCTCCATGATTGCGTGGGTTTTCTTTGGGTACTCCGTTTTCTTCCCACATTCCAAAAATATGCATGGCAGGTTGATTGTACACTAAATTGTCCCAAAGTGTGGCTGGAGTGCGAATGGTTGTTTGTCTGTGTGTGGCTTGACTTCCACTGACTCGTGTAAACATATTGTTTCATTCTTCAGCTCTGTTTTATATATTCACACGCGTGTGTTTTGTCTCTGCTCCAAACCATGGATGTATTATGGTCTAAATGCGCACCATCGTCAGAGCGTCTAGTTCCCATGACAACTGACCGGTGAAAGATACATGGCGCGTCATGCTCATGTGCTTCAACTGTGGCTTTGGCCACACCAAGAAGCTGTAGCGGATCCAGGTTCAGTCACGTTCAGATTCATGTCGGTTCTTGTGACAACCCGAGTCTCAAGTGCGAGATCATGACAGCGTCGTGTTACAGCAGACAGTGCCTGTTTACCTGCTGTGGCCGTGCTGCTGCTCGGACCCGTGTCGTCCCTGGCCGGGCTGCTTCCACCATGATAGAAGAGACCTGTCAGTTTTGTGCATTTGGCCGCATCCTCAATTACCCTTTTTTTTTCTTATCTGCACCACACATCTCCTTTTCTGGTGGTTTCTGTCTTTTAAGCATCTTCGCAATTGCAAATGTCCTCTCCCTTGCTTTTTTCCCCCCATAAAAATAACGGTCTCCGTGAGCGGCTGAGCCAATCACATTCAACAGACGCACGGATCGGTTCAAATTGAGTGGGGGCGGGGGGTGCTCATATTGCCCCCCCACTCCCAATTCAGACGTTACACTCCGTGCTATCTTGCAACACATACCTACCGTGCAACATTGCATTAAAAATGAACATAAGACGGCCCATGGGTTTACAAAACCCACTAACCCTACGTCATCTACTCCACTGTGCCGAATGCAAAAATAGCATAAATAAAAACTGTGAACCGAATGTTGCTGACTCCCTCTCGTGACCACGCAGTTGAAACACCAGCGTGGCGAGGATAGTGTGTCGGGAACGCGCATGGGAGGTTTGCTGACGTCACTGAAGCGCCCTTGCTGGCTCTCGTGAGCTGTTGGCAAAAAAGATGGCAAAATCTGATAGGCAGCTGTCGAGCTACTATAGCATCTAAAATCCAATAATGTTGCCATTGAATGTCTATTGTGTAATTGTTTAGCGTCACCCAGCATATTATAGATGCTAACAGACGACAAAAAGGTAGTTTATTGCAGAGGTTTTCACCACTGGCTATTGTGTTAGTAGCGAGGTGAAAAAAAGAAGAGAGCTTCTGCTGGCTTGACCACGTACATGGAAGATACCAGCCTCCATATGTCACATTGAACATATGTTGACGGGAATGACAGGTATGTAAAACCCCTTATATGACAAACCAGCGTGTCCAAAATAATACACCGCTGCTGAGGAAAATGGTTCGATTAGAACGACAAGGGTGTCTCCACCACGGCGGACCCGTGTTGGGTGTCGTTTGGGAATGTGAAAAAAAAGCCCCGTTCCGCTTTTGACATTTTGATCGTGTGTTGCCTTTGGATAGATAACGCTGTCTAATTACATGACAGACAGACAAGTGTTTATCTCTTTATCCATTTGTTCTGTGAGGGAGTTTTTTTTTCTCCCCCCTCGTCCACTGTGGACAGTCCCCCTTTTCCGTCCTTCCCTTTCTAGTTTACACGTAAACGTCGCTCAACACATTTTGCCCTTACCGCTTATCATCGTTATTATACAAACCAATTTTGAACACGCACAAACATAAGGCGAGCTAATTTTTTTTTTCCCAAATAACGAAATATTCCTTGTTGAAAACGTTTAGCCGTCACCGTTAGCCGGTGGGTTGACAAAACGTTAGCCAGTTAGCAAGGCCACGCAGGCTGTGAGGGTTACTCGGTGGTTGACATTTAGGCAACAAAAGCGACAATCAAAGCACATTCTCTTTTACCACATTGCCTGCAGGAGCTCATGCTGAAGACAATAACAAGATTGTTGCATAATACAATTTTTGTTCTTGATTCTATCTATCTATCTATCTATCTATCTATCTATCTGTCTATCTATATCTATCTATCCAGATGAGTGTCTAAACATGTGTGAAAACTCATTAAAGTTGCACAAACATCAGGTCTGGTTAAAAAAAAAAGAAGTCAATATTAGAGGTTTACATTAAATATCCTATTGGAATGAAAGTACATCCTTTTTCATATCCCTAAATACTGGTACAGGTAAATGTCTACACAATGTGACAAAACTTTTTTTTTCCCAAAACCTATGCAAAATATCTTCCTCGATTTTGAATGATTTATTTAATTTATGTAGTACACACACACACACACACACACACACACACACACACACACACACACACACATTTTTTTTTTACAGATCAGGCTGGGTTTCAGCCTTCAACTATAATGGTTCTCTATGCGACTTTTTTTTCCTGGTGTCTGTGTAAAAATTTCATCGACTCACTTTTGTGCGAGTGTATCACTTTTAATGATCCCTCCAATTTAGGCACGATATTAGACATTGTGGTTCAAAGTCACCTCCTTTTTCAGTGTTCTGTAGTTTCTGCATTGTACCTATGCCAACCGCTTTGGACTTGCCTGTGGACTGCTGTTGCGTGCAACTTTTTATTCATTCCATTTAAGATAAGATCTATGCAGGCGCACTGGTCCATGCATCCCGATCAATTAACAAGCTGCATGTGTATTATGTTTGCAGATTTCTAATTTAAATGTTGTAAGAGTGAAAAAAAACAAAAAAAAACAACAACACCAAACAGCCCCTTTTCTTGTTGTTTGTTGTAATATTGGATGGAAATACCAGTGGATCTCCTCATACAAGCGCTACTCAAAGCAGGTGTTCACTGTTGGTGTTGTTCATTGCTCTGGCGCATCCGTGGTCGGGGCACATAGATGCATTCAATCTGTGCAGACTGAAGACCAGTGACAAAATGACCTCCGCCCTTCACATATTATTTATGATAGATGGAGTCACTGACTTGGGGCTCGATGGATGGCAAACACATCTGCCTCAAAGTTCAGCGGTTGTGGGTTCAAATCTGGCCTCCGGCCTTCCTTTATGGAGCTTATGTTCTCCCCTTGCCTGTGTGGGTTTTACATAGTTACTTAGGTTTGTTCCCAAATTCCAAAAACATGCATGGAAGGTTCATGGAAGACTCTTTAATTGTATGTTGGTGTTAATGTGATTGTGAGTTGTTCTTTATCTGTATGATTGGCTGGCCACCAGTTCATTGTGCACCCAGTGTCAGCTGAGCTGGACTCCAGCACGCCCATGATCAAATTATGTGCTGGTGCAACAGGCTGAGAAAATTGTAGTACCCGTCAAATTGGATGAGTTCCCAGTGGTTGGAAATCACTGGTACAGGCAATGAATGGACGGATGTGCAGTGGTACCTAATGATGTGAGTGTTGACAGAGTGTCGGTGCAATCACAATGTATACAAAACATTCATTTACAGCAAAGGACTCTTCATTCTCTGCAGATTGGCGTCACATTTAGCAACGGCGGATCTGCAAGCTCCTGTTGGAAACGCGATATCTGCATATGCCGCATGCCAGTGAAAGTGGAGAGAATTCATCCATTATGAACATTGTGCCTTCTGCCTTCAGCTGAGCAACCACAATCACAAGCACAAATCAGCGTGATCATCAGCACACTTCTGAAGCTACCAACCCTAGTTTTGCTGCTTCCTTTGAGTATTTTGTTCAGAACATGTATGGTAGCGCCCGCTCGGTTGGCAGAGGAGATGCCAACCATAGTGGAGGCAGGGATGCAGGCGGGGCCAGTAATCAGGGATCAGGACGCTCCCCTCGCCTCCCTCGCTCCCCCCGCATGGGCCACCGTCGCACTAACAGCACTGGGGGCAGTGGAGGAGGTCCCGGAGGTGCAGGGGGCAAGACACTTTCGATGGAGAACATCCAGTCCCTCAATGCAGCATATGCCACCTCTGGACCGATGTACCTGAGCGACAATGAGGTAGCCATGGGGGAGCACCTCCCCAAAAGCGCAGGTGGGGCCGTGACCACCATGGGACGGCAGCGGGTGACCTATGGATCGAGGAGCGGCGGCGGCGGCGTGGTGGCGGCGAGCACACCCAACATCTCCACCTCGGTGCCTTCGAGCACGGTACTGCCTGTTGGCCTGATGACAGGCGAGGCTTTGGCTTTTGGGGACCACCACATGGCATCCACGGTACCCCATTCTTTAAGGCAGGCGAGGGACAACACAATACTTGACCTTCAGGCCCAACTCAAAGAGGTATTTCTCTCCTGAATCTCTCGGCAACACTGCCTTGATTGACTAAGGGGAAAAGTGGGAGTTAGTTCATCAGTTACAGGGGGTTCCTGAAATACAACATTACAATGTTCTAAACAAAATAGTGCAATGAAGTAATTTGCACGGTGGGGTGAAAAAATAAGGAACGGTACATGCAATTATTGACACTTCCCGACTGTGTTGATCTCTGCGTGTCTTAGGTTCTACGGGAAAATGAATTATTGCGGCGGGAAGTGGAAGTCAAAGAAAGCAAGCTGAGCTCATCCATGAATTCCATCAAGACATTTTGGAGTCCAGAGCTGAAAAAGGAGCGAGCGCTCCGCAAAGACGAGGTGTCGAAGATCTCTGTGTGGAAGGAACAATACCGCGTGATTCAAGACGAAGCTCAGGTGAATTTTCCTACATCGCTTGTGTAAATATCTCAGATCGGGTGTATCGAACTCATTTTCAAGCTATGTAATAGTTATGGTTTCCCTCATAGGGCCGCTATGACTGCGCAGTATGATTACCGGTAGTTATGTCTCTGAACTTATAGTGCGATTGTTGAGTGAGCCAAGCATAATTGAAAAAGGGTGCCTTCTTTGTTGCGCCGGGATCCTTAATGAAAGGGCAGATCTCTGTAATTTGCCCCTAGAGTCGCAGAATCACTGTGGACTAATGCCAACAATGCCAGAGCAGCTGCTGGCTAATCAGGGGGTGTTTGTAATTTAAAGATTTCTGCTTTCACATGTTGACCTCCTACGCTGGCACACATACACCTCCAAGGCATTTTTTTTTTCTAATTACAACCGCTGTCTGTTGCCGCTGCCTGTTTACTTTTATGTTTTATCTTAAATCCATGTGGGTTTTTTTTAGCATCTCTTTTATCTTCTCCTGGAGGCACTTAGCAAATAATCCATTCACACACCCTTTTCCATTTGTAATGCATTACCAGCGCCTTTGTTTTAGTTTAACACTCTGTCTTTTTAATTAACATATATGATTAACTGAGACAAGGATGTGAGAGAGTGTTGTCAACGAGGGCAGGAGATGAGAAACAGAGAGCGGGGGTTGAAAGGGAAGGTAAACATGTCTCTTTGTTGTACCTTGTCAAAAGCCTCACTCAGGTTTTCGACCAGTTTGTGACATTGCTTTACGACAGCAACGCGGCCTCGTGTCAAATGGCACAAACCACGCAACGCTATGTTGGCCTGATTGGGTTTCACTACCTGCCTTCCTCATGTAGAGCAATGTAACACCTGTCATACGTTACTGCTTGGAGCATCCTATTGCTGTTGTGATCAAAGGGCCACATTTCCTCATATTGCCTCCCTCGAAGCATTTGTTGGATGGTTAGGCAGGGCTCGAGTTTAACGATTTGTACTGGTTGCACTGATGTGTCCAACATTTTTTCTTTGCTGCACCAACACATGTACCCAAATGTTCGACTGCACCGTAGTCAATGCAACAATTTTATAGGTTTGCTGCAAATTGCTGCCAGTCTTTTTAGGCAATAATGACTGGTAAATGATTAACAGACAATCCAGTCATCACAAAGTTCTTTCTTTTGTACACAATTCAACAAGACAGGTAACTTACTCAAGAGTATTGATACGTGAAGTGCTCTGTGTCAGGTTATGACTTAACGTATCGGGCCTTTACTTAACATTCAAGAAGTTGTCCATTGTTCTTATCTTATCATCTGCTGCCGTATCCTTTCTATATCTGATGGGCATATGCTTGTCACTGTAATGGATTTTTTTAGAATATCTGTTCGCAGAAACTATCATGATAAATTATATCATTTGTTTTTTTGTTGTTTTTTTTTTTTTTAATGTTGTTGACATTATGATAGTCCAACTTGAATCAAACCTATCAAAAAAGCTCCATTCCTCAAAACGCTTCTTTCTCAACTTGTTAAATGTCTGTATTTATTTTGCGAAAAAGCACTCCTGTCTCACGGTTACTACGTCTAAGAAGATACCTGTTTCTGTTGTTTGGCCTGTCATTTTGTCAAATGCATTTGGCCGCAAAAAGGAACTAAAAACGTTCTGATGGTTCTACCCTCTGTTTTCATTCATTCAACGTAATACATTACCAACACAGCCACACTTTTTATACATTTATGAATCACTCCCAAGTATGCACTGGACGCACGGGGGTTTCTTTGGATGGACCATAAAGAACATCTGGAACGTTGTGAAGAATAACAGTGTGACCATTTGAGTTAAATTTGATCCCTCTTAAAGGGTAAAGTGGACATTTGTGGTGATAGTAATGATTTTGCTACGCAGATGGGTCAGTTGTGACACGTGTGAATAATGCGAGGTCAGCTTTCCAAGTCAAATGGAATAGGAATACCTAAGCACGATTTCTTTGTAGAATTCTGTTCTTTTTTTTAGCTTTGTTAGCCTGTTGTGGTACTGTGACAAGCCGAACTGTAAGTTGGGAGCTACCATTGCATCAGATGAATTTTCTCCCCCCTCCCTCAGCACCTCCAGATGACTGTGCAGGCGCTCCAGGATGAGCTAAGGATCCAGCGGGACCTTAACCAGCTGTTCCAGCAAGACCCTGCAAGCCAAGGTCGGGATCTGGCCCTGGCGTCAGAACTGACCGAGGAGAACTTTAGGCGACTGCATTGTGAGCACGACAGGCAGGCCAAGGAGCTCTTTCTCCTTCGGAAAACTTTGGAGGAGATGGAGCTGAGAATTGACACGCAGAAGCAAACTCTGGGGGCCCGAGATGAATCCATCAAGAAACTCCTCGAGATGTTGCAAAGCAGAGGTGGGTGAGCATTTTTTTTTTCGCACCACGTTAGATAAGGATTGTTTACTGTGAAAGAAGCTGATTTCTGGCACCTGTCCTTGTACGTATTGAAGATATTTACGGACACCTGGGGAAGGGAAAGCACTTGTCTCCTTTTTCATCTTGCAGCTTTCATGCTGCGAAACTATGTTGCTTTTGTCAAAACAACAAATCGTATGAGTCACATTTGACAAGCTGGATTTGTGGCATTCAGCTCTGAATCCTGAAAATATTTTCACCCATAAAACGTACATGTCGTTGCATGTACGTTTTACACTTATACAATTAATTTAAAACATCATCCGCTTAAATGATTCAAAATCACTCCTCACTTATTAGCCGCTTGTAGCCCACTAGATTTTTCTTATATAGCCACAACATTGCACTGTGTTCAGGTCCATCTGCTAAGGCTTCAGAGGAGGACCAGGAGCGCACCAGGAGACTGGCCGATGCAGAGATGCACCGCCATCACCTGGAAAGTTTATTGGATCAGCGAGACAGAGAAATAACTGCATTAAGAGAAGTAATGCCAAGTTCAACACTGTACTGCACTTCCACATTTATTACTCAGAACAATACTGCTATATTATCAAATTGTGGATAATCTTTTATACCTTTTGAAATACAGTACATTTAATCGACCGATCTCAGGAGATAAACGTACCTTTTTCTCCACTAATAAAGGTGCCAGGCATTCCCCATGACAGTACATATGATGCATACCATATTTTTTTCCTGTACACACTTATTTACTCAAATGCAGAGAATGTCTAATTGAGTTTAGGCATTTAATTGATACCAGTATTCCATATTTTTTAATTGTCATATTTACATGTAATTTGTTTGCATCGTTATTTTCTGCTGCGCCACTGATACATTATAAAAAGATTTTATTTGTTCACTTGGTTTGAACCACAGTTGCACCAGACAGTAGCCCTACAAAAAGTGGGATAGTTAAAAAAAGAAAAATAAGACAATCGAGACAGTGTTTAAGTGAGTCAGACTCCAGTGCTCAAAATGTGATCAGGACCTCCATACCTTTATATTATTGAATATTGAAGGGCATAATTTATGTGGATATTGTGGTTTGCAATAACACAGAATTATTAAGTAAATATTGTCTCCAGGAGCTACATCGCAGATATGAAGGAACACCGGAGTCCACCAAAACGAAGGCTTTACAAACAGTCATTGACATGAAGGTGAGGACTTGACATTAATCGTACTTTAACCGAATTCTGTGCGTCCTGTCATGCAACTTGCGTTAGAACACCTTCATCACCCCCAGGATGCAAAGATCAACTCGATGGAACGAAACCTCAGGGACATGGAGGAGGAGCTGCTCTTGATGAAGTCGAATGGACTTCTGAGCTGTGAGGAGCGTCAGGAGGAGATGAAGCAAATGGAGGTTTACCGCAGCCACACCAAGTTCATGAAGAGCAAGGTCAGACAAAATCTGAGGTTCTTAGTGAGGGGAATTAAATTAGCAGTTTGAAATGAGGAGAGTCCGACAATTCTGGGAATTTTCAAAGTTGGAAACATTCCATCGGTATTAACAGGAATGTAAGTCTTTTGTGAATTTCCCATTGGAACAGGAAAGTTTCCACATGTTTGCAAACCTCATAGGGAGCTGTTGTTGAGTTTTATCTTCACTCTTTGCCCAGATGGACCAGGTGAAGCAGGACCTCTCTAGGAAGGACACTGAGCTGCTCGGCCTGCAGACGAAGTTGGAGACGCTCACCAACCAGTTTTCAGACAGCAAACAGCACATCGAAGTCCTCAAGGAGTCGCTTACTGCCAAGGAACAGAGAGCTGCCATTTTACAGACGGAGGTACAGCACAAATACCTTCTAACCATGGCTTTGATGAATAAATAAATAAGATCCTGGAGTCATATTGTCAGGGGAAATTAGATTGAAACAAATAAACAAAGCGACTGGTTAGCATGTCCGCCTCACAGTACAGAAGTTGTGGGTTTGAATCCGGCCCCGGCCTTCCTGTCTAGCCTGTTTCAAGTATTCAGTGATTTAGGAGATGCAGCGTGATGAGACACCCATCCAAAGCAGCTTCTTACCAAGCAGAACAGTTTGGATGGTATTGAAAGCAGTGCCGAAATACAAAAAACATGACCCTCACTGCGCCACCACTATCATCCAGATGTGAGTAAGCACAATACATCAGATAGGTGACAGCATCATCCACAGGAGGAGCATAGGGACGACAGGGAGTCCAGAGCTGAATATATTGAAAAAGCAATTCTGCTGTTTTGCACTCTCCAGGGTTGCCTCCCTACTGCTGTCTTTCAGAGTTCATACTTGTGATTTTTCTCATACCACTCCACACCTCTTTTGTGTGATTCTGGTGGAGTTTGAGTTCCATTTTCCGACTATAAAAACATCTGGCCGCACTCAGGCTCCCCTTGAGTTTACACTGGATAGTTTACACTGGATGGATCGTCTTTAACTCCCCCTAACGCCCAGATCCGAAGGCCCTTTTCTTTTGATTAAGGAGGAACTTCAGGTCGCAGGTGATCCAAGATTTGTTGTTGGGGAAGCAGTGAATTGTCCTGGTTGGAGTGACGATGTCCATCCATGCATCCATTTTCTGATCTGCTTATCCTCACAAGGGTCGCGGGGCGTGCTGGAGCCCATCCCAGCTGTCCTTGGCCATTAGGTGGGGGGACACCCTGAACTGGTTGCCAGGCAATCGCCGGAGTGACGATATCCTCACAGAAATTGATGTATTCAGTGATACAGCCCATGAGGTTGTCAATGTTGTACCCATGTGGATCACAGAGCGCATTCCAGTCTGTAGTTTCAAAGCAGTTCTGCAGCTCATCCCTGGTTTGCTGATTCCACCTCTTTGTTACCTCTGACTACAGGGGCGCCTTGGATTTGCAGGAATTAGGTTATTCAATATGCACGTATGCCGACGACTAGCTGAAAATATGTTAACTTGTTGAAAACACAGCAAGACCATAGGGTCAGTTATTTCTTTAACATCTTCATGTGAGCACTACAGTTACTGCTTGTAGTGAGTGGTCTATTTGTTTACTGGTCAGGTGGATGCCTTGCGCCTCCGCTTGGAAGAGAAGGAGGCCACTTTGAATAAGAAGAGCAAGCAGATCCAAGAAGTGTCAGAAGAGAAAGGCACGCTCAGTGGAGAGATCCACGACCTCAAGGACATGCTTGAGGTGAAGGAGCGCAAAGTCAACGTGCTTCAGAAGAAGGTGATTTGATCTTAATGTATATAGTATTAACATCTAAAAAAGTGCATCTTCAACACCGGCGTGTCCAAGCTTTTTCCTCCAATGGCCGCATACAGAAAATTTAACACATGTGTGTGTGTTTGTTACTTACACACACACACACACACACACACACACACACACACACATACAGTATACATACATACACACTCTTGACCTTGAATTTATTAAATGCACTAAAAACCCTCTATCAAGCAGTTATATATTCCTTTTCTATATTGTACTTTATTTTTTTGGGGAAAAAAAAAGACAGCGAACTGAAAGTGACCTCTTGGACATCGTTTTGGACACTCCTGTGCTACATTTTGATGCCGTTGCTGACTGTACATGTATATGTTCCCTTTGAAGATTGAGAACCTGCAGGAGCAGCTGAGGGACAAGGAAAAGCAAATGAGCAGCCTCAAGGAGAGAGTAAAGTCTTTGCAGGCTGACACATCCAACACAGACACTGCCCTCACCACTCTGGAGGAGTCTCTCGCTGAAAAGGTAGCTGATGAATGAATGTCTTACTACACACCTGTGCACTCTGCAAATAAGTACATAAGCAGCCCCCTACTGTATGGATGTGCTTTGTATCATCTATTAATACATAAAGAGCAAGTTAGAATCATTTCATCCAGTGATCCTCCATTCCCTGACTGTGGACTGGCATTTGGTACTAGGTGGCACTGATTAACCCCCCGCCTTCAAAAAAAAAAGGATAAATAAAAAATTGACAACTTCAAAAATATAAATGATGACATTGATTAGTCAATGACTTGACTATCCACACTTGAACGATGACTACTGAAAATGTGAAGTTCAACCCATAATATGAGTTTATATTGCATGCTGCAAAACTGGACCCCGCAGTTATTTTGGAAGATAAATACAATCTATTTTTATACATGGATGTCTGGAATGTGTTTGTTTTATTTACTGTATGTGATAGGAACGAATCATAGAGCGACTTAAGGAGCAGCGAGACAGAGATGACCGAGAGAAGACGGAAGAATTGGAGTGCACCAAGAAAGAACTTAAAGAGTTGAAGGAGAGGCTGAGCTTACTGCAAGGGGACCTGTCAGACAGAGAGGTAATAACCATCCAATTTCTTAAACAGTTCAACTTCAAGTTTCTTTCATTATGAGTTGGAAATGCTTTGTTTCTGCTTTGGTTTGTGTGCTCAGACGTCTATTTTGGACCTGAAGGAGCATGCGTCATCGCTGGCCTCCTCTGGCCTGAAAAAGGACTCCAAACTTAAAAGTCTGGAGATCGCCCTTGAGCAGAAGAGGGAGGAGTGTCTCAAACTGGATAACCACCTTAAGAGAGTAAGATGGCCATCTCGCCTATGGCATACCATTCAAAAACACTGTTGTTCCTCTTGTGAGGATATTGTTTCATATAATGATAACATAGCAGGCCGCAGCAAAAACACATAACATCCTGCTCTTCCCTCTACTTGCTCATTTTCAGGCTCAGAATGCAGCTCTGGAGGCTCAGGCCAACACTGAGCTGGCAGAGCGCATTAAGAGCCTGGAACAGGAAGTTGCCCGCCACAAAGAGGATTCTGGGAAAGCACAAGCCGAGGTAGACCGCCTGCTAGAGATCCTCCGGGAAATGGAAAATGAGAAAAATGACAAAGACAAGAAGATCACCGAGCTGGAGGGGTAAGTCTTTTGTTGTCTCTAAAATTCTCTTCCAGATTATTACTGCGGGACAAACATCCGTTTACAGCCCCCCCCCCCCCCCACAAAAAACAATACACCA
>NW_017805841.1:1609075-1645604 GCF_001891065.2 Hippocampus comes | reverse complement strand
CCCCCCCCCCCCCCCCCCAATAAAATACACTTGCACAATCCAATAAAAGATGAAGATAGGGTTGGGCCATAATTCAATTTCAATATGCATCACAATATACAGGTGATCAATGTCAGAAAAAAAAGAGTCCTAATATTTAGTGATGAAAGTCCTCCAGATTTTCCCGGAATTCTGGATGTTCAAATTTTCATGAAAATTCCTCCATAAAATTGAGGAAAAATTGCCTAAAATGAATCCAGATATTAGTTGACAACAATGAACGAACACACGTTTGAGTTCATTGTTTTGCTTTCACGATCATAGCCATGTTGAGGCACTAACACTAGTAACAGTAACACCCCTCCCCTCGCATTCTCATGGCCTCGCCATATCTCGGAGATTTCGAAATTTTAGCAAGAACAGAAGCCACAAAGGGTGCACCTGTGCACACAAAAGGCAGATTAATCATTGAATGTCAATTATTTGAATAGCGTTTTCTAAACTAATTAATGCGTGATTGGCCAAGTGCGGCCCCAGCGCAATGTTCAAACAGGTAGACAGGCAAACAGGATTTGTACAAAAGTGTGTTTTGAGTGCACCAAAACTGTTTTTGTAAGCTTTTGTCTGCTGAGAGCTCACCTGCTGACCCCCGAAGAACAAGCTGCCAAACCAGTGAGGAAGACTTTCATTCCATGAAGGAAATTAAATGGGCATAGCACATACATATATTCTGCTATTAATAAATTCAAAACTAGCAAAAAGTAAAAACGAATACGACAGCAGCGTCGAAGAGGTCTAAAAATAAATTCAACTCTAATCCAACCACAATGTTGTTATGGTGTCAAGTAATTACTTAACATGACTGTGAATATCAAATTTGAGAAGAACCATCTTTTTAGAAAGACTTTTTTTTTTTTTTTAATGCAGCACTTATGTTACTTCTCAATAGCATCTCTCTTTAGCTTGGACTTCAGTGGCGCCAATTAAATCGTTTTGCTTGTGAGATATTGTAGTTATTATCAGAGCACATGAAGTCTCCGCTCTTACACTTCACTTCTCCTAATTGGTATATACTGTACACCCTCTTTTAATTCTGGCTTGCTTTTTCAATGGAAATCCTTCACCCTGACAGTTTGGCCTCCAGGTTAGTATATGTACTTACATGCTTGCTTCACTATTTTCATCATTCACCGCAATTACTATTTTGTCTGTTTTTTAACTTGCAGAAGCATATTTGTTTGTTTGTTTTTTTTTTTGTGTGTGTAATTTTTTTGTAATTTATGTGCATCAGTGGACTCTGCATGCAGCACTGAAGCCTTTGGTTAAAAGTGTGCATGTTAGCTTGCGGTCGGCATGTAAATGCATTGGCACAAAATACAAAGATATGTGAGACTCTGAGATATTAACTGAACCAAATTTTTCATTGCTATTTGACTCATAAAAAGCCTGATCCATGCATCCATCCATCCATCCATCCATCCATCCAATAGCTTATTTGAAGTTAGGTCGCAGGGGCAGCAGTTGACGCAGAGAAGCCCAGACTTTCCTCTTCATCCATCTCCAAACACAAAGCATTATGAATTTGCATTATAAAAAATATGTACAATGGTTTCTTAAGATATGACTTTAATTTGTTCCGTGACCATACTCGTAACTCCAAACACTCCTTTCGCAAATTGTCTTTCCTTATTGAAATAAATGGATATGTCATTAATCCGTTAGCCTCCTCACCAAAAAACTACCAAAAAAGCACTGTAACACCGCTGTCGAGTCTATTTGTTAGGCGATCTATCTCATGATAAATAGCATTTTGTTAACAGACTTCACTTATCTGGTTGTTTTGAATACACCATG
This sequence comes from Hippocampus comes, assembly GCF_001891065.2. Classification (NCBI taxonomy): domain Eukaryota; kingdom Metazoa; phylum Chordata; class Actinopteri; order Syngnathiformes; family Syngnathidae; genus Hippocampus; species Hippocampus comes. The sequence goes on along the minus strand of NW_017805841.1, from coordinate 1,643,771 downwards.
TGTAATTCTCTTTGTTTTATGTGTAGCTTGCCAATAAATTTAAGATGTGAGAAGTATTAAACTCGTGAAAGCCTCTTTTGAAAAGACCTGTTCACTGTGGCAAATTGTTTGAGTGTGCTGAGTTGAGTTCATTGCCACAGTCAAGCATTCATATCTCAATTTCTGTTGGCAAGTCAAGAATTTGCAAGCAGCAAATCCGGATTGAGTGGGGGAATTTATTTTCTAAAATAAAATGAGCATGCCTCAAGTGACCCAGAAATTACGGATGGATCAAAACAATGATACATTATTTGTCCTAAGTACAAATATTTGTACTATTCAGCTGAATTAGGATAACTTCTTAAGGCATACCTGATGATTTATCACAGCACACTATGTTGCCCCAGAGTGATTGGGAATCGCTGTTTTAGAAACGGTCAATAATCGGGCCTGTGCCGACCTTTATTCGCAACTGAGGGAGAATGCTCAAATGTGTACCCTGCTTTAGTTGGTGTTCTCAAAGTATAACCCAGTTGATTCCTCCTATGTCTGTCTGTTGCCTCCCACAGGCAGATGAAAGACCAGACAAAGAAGGTGGCATCTCTGAAGCACAAGGAGCAGGTGGAGAAAAGCAAAAATGCCCGACTGATGGAGGAGGCCAAGAAGCGTGAGGATAACATGTCAGAGAGCTCGCTGCAGGTGAAGGTGAGCCGTGTATGTATGTGTGACGCTCAGCGCAAAGGATTCACATGAATTTGTTTTGATTGCCTCTTCCGGGTCAATAGGACTCTTTGCGTCAGAAGTCGGAGCGCATCGAGGAGCTGGAGGAGGCCTTGAGAGAGAGTGTGCAGATCACCGCGGAGCGAGAGATGGTGCTGGCCCAGGAGGAGGCTGCCAGGTCCCTGCAGGAGAAACAGGTACAGGCATGGCGAGCGCAAAGAACTGTCATCACGTTTCACTGTTGGCTGGAAGAAAACCAGCGGCGTGGTCATCATCCTTTTTTTAAATTGACATCCTTCTTCTTGGCTGGCCGCCCCTCCTCTTCTTTCAGTTCTTTTGTCATTTTTTTCTCTCTCCTTCTTCCTCTTTCCGCTACTCACCGCCTGTCAGAAGTACTCAGTCAATGCAATGCATGAGTCCAACCGCGCCCACTTAACGCGGTCTAAGGTATGAGCCCTGTATGTGTGTGTGAGTGTGAAAGAACCTCACTCAGTGGTGACAAAGTACCATGAACAGCAACATCTTCTGCACACATGCAACCTGAATGTAACTCAGACGTTATTTGCTTTACAGTGTCTCCCCGACATGTTCACATTTCACGATTTGCAAATTATTTTTGGGGGAACCTGCTCCTTCATTTGCTGAAAAATTCACCTTCTCATTGTGTTAGTGCTGAGGACAAAGCCTTGTCTTCTTCTTCTTCTTCTCCTTTCGGCACGTCCCTATTCAGGGGTCGCCACAGCGAGTCAGTAATTTCCATCCGCCCCTGTAAACCGTCCTACCAACTCGCATGGTCGCCTTGGCAAAAGTTTTACGCCGGATGCCATTCCTGACGCAACCCTCCCCATTTCTCCGGGCTTGGGACCGGCACTGGGGAACAGTGCACCCCCAGGGGAGGGCACTGCCCCCCAGCGGCTGGGTTAGGACAAAGCCCTGTCTAATACACAAATATTGCTTTGGTGCCATTTCGTGCCATCTTGGTGCCAAGGAACATGAAGTCAGTACAGGAGCTAAGTAGTCCTCTGCCGCCATCTTGTGGCGTACATAGGCAATTCTTTTTAGGGCATAGTTAAGGAACACTGTATTGCATTGTGTTGGACTTGTTGCTGCCGAACCTACATGTTTCTTTACCTGTTGTTTGCTTATAAAAACACCAGTGCTTATGAGTCACCATGGAGTTTCAAATTTAAAAAACCAAAATATTTATGGTTGTGTCATGAGTACCTATGTATACTCAACAGCCACAACATTGGGTACACAAAATCTAATAAAATGCAGTAAAAGATCTGCATTGCGTTTGTATGGTTCCAGGTTGGGTTATGAGGGTTTTTCTAATATTTTGCCTAGTTATAGCTAGGTTAATATTCAAACTATTAAAAAGCTCTTTGTCTGATGCAGTCCTTCAAACTACATCTACAATTTGAAAAAATGTCAGCTAGGTAGACACCCTAGCCTGGATTTACATTGTAAGTGACCAATTTCCATTTACATTTCAAGTGACACACACTGTCTGATATGCCTGTGTTTACACTGATAAATGCATGAAACAGCCCACATGCACAGGTATCCAAATTTCAGTGGTATCTCGACTTACAAGTGAACTTAATCAGGAGTTTTTATTTTTTAATGTATTTATTGTTTTTTTCCAAGATAAGCCATCGCTCATTTTATCTATCTATTTACTTACTTGTTTATTTATTGAGTTGTGAGCAAATTTGAAAAAGAGGAAAGTGCTTTCTTCAATGGCTGGAATGGATCGTGCTGTAGCATTCTTACCGATGAAATGTGCATGTAGCACTTCTTCTACACTCATTGGAATAGCCGTATGCAATACACAGTGGCCTTTTTTGCTTTAGAGACAGAAAATAATGTGAAAACCCTGTAGAGAAATCAATATATTCAAGTTAGGCCCGCTACTGGTCTTTACGGTCAAAAGGTTTTTAGAAATATATCTGTGCCACCGATTTCTTTTCAAATATCATGTTATAATGTGGAGACCTGCAGCCAATTGTGGGTACCTTGTACAAATGTGTTGCTATGGCTAAATTTAACTTTCGCGGCTTTTAATCATGCATGATTTGTAGTCTGGCATGTAAATATCTGAAGTGTGTGCAAAATGCATGGAGGAAAGTAAGATAATGTGCGATCATGTGTGAATGAGACAGCCAATCAAACAAAAAAAGGACTGTTACCTGGGGGTAGGGAGCAAAGGAGAATGATTAATGGAGCACACCTATATTATGTCGGTGAGCCAGGTGGCTCCATTCAAGAGGACCCCACCCACTGCCTGCCTGAGGAACTGCCCCAGCAGGACAGGGGAGGGGCCGTGACAATACATTACAAACATTATTGTTGGTGTTTTGTGGAAGCCGTAATAGATCAACATTTTTCAACCATTTAAATGGGAAAAGATGATTTGATTTCATTTTCCCCCCCATTTACATTGCCACATAATTGTGCCACAAAGCCCCCAAAAAATCGTTTTGTCACTTGAACTCTGATTATTTAATGCCACTTTAGTGCCTCTCTCATTGATGAAACCAAATATTATAAATTAGAATATGATGCAGTTCATCAATTAGATTTAATTGCCTTGTGTTGTTGTACTTAATAAAGTGCTCATTGAGTATATAGCATCAGCAAATAACAGGTAAATAAAACTTCCACCATCACTGAATGCTACCTCACTTACCCCTTACCCACTTCCACCAGAATTCAGCTGTCCTCATGTTTTATCAGAGCACTTCATCAGGGCAAAACATACTTTTTCTGTCTTCCTCTTTTTTAAAGTGATGTGTGTATGTCTTTCAAGATGGAGGAGCTGTTAGGGGCCATGGAGAAGGTGAAGCAAGAGCTAGAATCCATGCGCGCCAAACTGTCCTCCACCCAGCAGTCTCTCTGCGAAAAGGAAGCCCACCTCACCACCCTGCGAGCCGAGCGCAGAAAGCACCTGGAGGAGGTGCTAGAGATGAAGTAAGTACTTATTATTGAAACAGGGCGAATTATTCATTGAATAATGTCATTCATTTCCGGTTGTCCCCAGCTGGAAAGAGGATTTAGTGGCGTGTACAGTGTCAACCCGCTTTTTTGGCAACTGATGTACGAGGAACTCTCTATATAGTGAATTTTCACCAATTGTGGGGTGGGAGGCTGGAATGAATCCCTCACTTAAAAAATGTTTTCACTGTGTAGAGATCTCTCTCATTTCTGTGCATTTTTTTGGAAAAAGCCGCTTTTGTCACTCCCACCCTGTCAGGCAGGAGGCGCTGTTGGCGGCCATCAGTGAGAAGGATGCAAATATTGCCCTGCTGGAATTGTCGTCCTCCAAGAAGAAAAAGACCCAGGACGAAGTGTCTTTGTTGAAGCGAGAGAAAGATCGACTGGTGCAACAGCTCAAGCAGCAGGTGGGTGGTGCAGATACACAGTACAGCAGGTTGGACATTTTTGGGTAATTAAAAAAAAAAAAAAACAAGGGAACACCCCAAGTTAATTTTATTATTATTTTTAGGGATTTTAGAACTATTCTCTTTCCCTTGGAACTCGAAACCTTTGGGCATTTTATACAAACTGTCATATGCGAGCATTAATTAATATTCGTACATTTCGTTTTTGTGACTATTTTCGATGGACCATATTTCTTAGAATATTGGCAGATACTCAAAATGACATGACTCCTACTCGGGTGCAAAAAATAGGATTAGGACATCCCTTTTCTGAAGTAATTTAGATGGAAAGTAATGGAAATATCAACAAATAAAATAGGTTCCTAACTGTCTGTATAGTGTAATTTTTTTCTGTTGTTAATGGTCAGACTCAGAACCGCATGAAGTTGATGGCAGACAACTATGAGGATGAGCACCTGAAGACAGCCCCCGACCAGACAAACCACAAGCCCTCCCCAGATCAGGTAGTGTACTCGTGCTCAAATAACAACCGAGTTTCTGTATTCATCCTTACACTAACTGCTCATCTCAGATTAAACAAGATAATCATGTCTGCTGATGTTCAGCTTTGCCTTGCCACACTAACCAAATATTCTCTCTAACGCTGCGCCTGGCCTACATTATGGCCTAACAGGATGATGAGGAGGGTATTTGGGCATAGCCAACATTGTGCCCGCCCCCCTCACTTTCTCTCTCTCTCTGCCATTTTGTTCCCAAGGGTGAGCTTGTCTAAAATAATTAATGTGTCTTACATTTTGTCACTGCGCCATTCTATCTTTTTACCCATTATTCATCTTGCATTTGTCTTTGTTGTTGTTTTACTGTTGCATCATTTTCCTGACCTCAGTGTTGGTGGTCGTCATCGGTGCTGGTCTCAAGTGCTTTTTTAAAAAATTGTTTCTGCATGCACCGCTTGAGTGTCCGAAATAAAGAAAGTGCAATACTCTAAGACTATGTTCACACTGCAGGGTGTAAATTTAGATTTTTTTTTTCCTGTGACATGACATGCACGCGCACAAAGTACGACGTCTAGAGACGTGCAGCAAAAAAAAAAAAAAAAAAAGATGTCATGTGAAACAGTGTTTACGTAAGTAAATGTGGTCCACTGCCTGTATGTCCACATCTTTTTGGCACCTCATATCGCCAGAGTAGCGAGTTGGGAGGAGGTAGAAATATTATTGTCAGTGCAGTGAGTCCGTCAGTGAGCTGCTGTCAGTATTTCAGGCAGGCCCGGTCCTTCCGAGTTGTCCCCAAATAGCTTTGAGAACGGATTTACTGGTAATACGACACACGAAATGCATAAATAAATAAATAAAACGATGTTTTATACCTTTTGAGTCCCACAGACCTCAGTGACATATCCCATATTGTTTTTATTTCACCAATCACCACTGTGTGTGTGCTTTGGCTGCATGTCGGCTTGTGCAGCGCCTGCATGTGATGTGGAAATCTCGACGCCGATTGGTTGTCGTCGACGCAAGACAGACTGGGCCCCATGCGGGTTGGCCTGAAATTCTCATGGAAACAGTGACAGACAGACCTTGGACTTTCCGTCAGTCTGACGGAATACCCGCCTCCTGGTGCTTACATTGTCTTCATGTTGCCCACCTAAACCGAAGCATAAAGTCGGACAACTCTTCCCCCACAGATGATTACCCCTGTTGTAGCCCTGTGCCAGAACCGCAGCAAGCTCAAGCTCTACATCGCCCACTTGACCGACCTCTGTTACGACCGCGACCCGAGCATCCTCAGCCAGCACACGCCGCCCGCCCACTACCACCGCAGCGAACCGGATAACTGGGAGGAGGAGCTCCTGAAGATGCCGGTGGAACAGGTAGAGGACAAGCATGCCAATTTGGGTGTCTGAAGTTTGATGTGCTCTGTCAGTTTAAATAGTCATACGGGAAGCAGTATGTGTGACTTGAAATTGACATTGAAAGAGACAGCCCCCCCCCCCCCTCCAAAAAAAACCCATTCTAATACAGTACATGCATTAAACCGAATCATGTTGCTGACCCGCTGCCTTCCGGTGTCCAGTTGGAGAAGGAGCTGGAGCTGTGCGAAAAGGAGAGCAGTGAGCTGCAGGAGTACGCCAACTGTGTCCTGCAGCAGATCGCCGACTGCTGCCCTGACATCTTGGAGCAGGTTGTCAATGCGCTGGAGGAGTCGTGCTGACCCATGGGAGCGGCCCAGGTTTGGTCCTCACAACCCCCCCGGCGATAGACCCAATTTCACCTCCAACATTTATAAGGCTCTCCCCACGGGGTTACAACACCGGAGGTTTCTTCCCAAAACTAACTTGAAAGTGCTTTCCTGTCCCATTTTGATGGCATTTTATTCTTATTTGAACTGTAAGACACAAGTCAAAGAAAGAGCACAATATTTAACATGACACAACATTATTGCACATTTGGAGGATGCAGTCGAACTTCTACAGTCAAACACATGAATTTTCCATAGCACTTGTGCTCATTTGGGTGGCATGTAACTGGAGCCTCTCTTCGCTGATTTTTTGGGGAGAGAAGGGTACACCCTCATTGGTCGCCAGCCAATGGCAGAGCACTTAGAGGCAAACAAGCATGAACACTCACATTCATCCAGTCTTCAAAGCCGCGGATTTTTAGGATTAGATCTTTTGGGACTTGTCAGGATCAGGGCCATAAAGAGGGGTCCTTCTCTGAAGTTCTTTTAAAGGAGACTATTATTCATTTTTGCTCCCCCCCAATTTAAAAGTTCCCTAATAAAAGCGCTGTTATGTTCTTTGATCAAAATACATAACTGTCAAAGACAGCACAGTGTCATGTTCCAGTTGAAAACGCCAAGTATGGTTTCCGTTACCATGATGGCCAAGGTCAGTGTTCAGGCATACAAGGAAGTCAGCAGCTACTCAGTGTTGCTAATTTGGCGACTTTGTGGCTACATTAGGGACAATTCTAAACCCTCTTGTCTCACTTTTTTTGCCAAATGACTTAGTGAGAAGGGATGTACAATTTTGGACAGGAAACCTCAATTTATATTTTCGTTTAGGAAAACAAAATTCACATTATATTACTTTTTTTTTCTGGAACGGATATTGACTTTTCAATTCATTTCATTGGGAAAAATTTATTTTATCATTGAGTCAATTGAGTACCAAGTTTGGAATTTGACTCGTAAGTCTAGCGACCACCGCATTTCTATGTAAGACACTAAAAAGTCAATTTCCATAATATGTCTCCTTAATATAAGGATGAGAGAGACTGAGGGAGGGGCAAATAAGGCATTTTTACCCTGTTATTCTGTGTATGGTTTTGCACACTTGTTATGAGGTATGCAAAGTTTCTTTTGAGAACGTTTTAGTGGCCTTGGAGCATGTATGAGAGGTTGGGGAGTGGGGCAGTTGCGGACCTAGCCCAGGGATGTTTTTTTTTTCTTTTTTTCCTGTACTATTGGTGCTATCAAGGCATGATGTAAGAATTTGTTCCCGTGGTCTATTTGGCGTTGATCTCAAGTTCCTAATGGATGTTAGAAGGTCCAAAATGTTCAGTTGGCCAAATGCAACAAAAAGTAAGCAATGGCTCCCTAATTTCGTTCAGTGTTCTCTTCAGGGCTCTTTCAATTAGACTTTTTAACATCAGTTTGTAAATAAAGTGATATTTAACATGTGCTGTGACTGAATTGAGATAAGTGGGCCATGTCGTGCATTATTTTTGGAGGTTTTAAAAAGAATAACAAAAAATAAGAAACAGTGCTGTTTACTTTTGTCACAGAGACAAAATGTGCGTGTGAGTTCTGCTGACTAAAGTCTGCAGAATCTTCGATAGAAATATATGAATATAAGTGCATAGATATGTATAAATGTTAACTGTATGGCTGTACATTGAATGTTTGCACAGAATCCCGAGGAATGAGCGGCTCCGGACAGAAAGTTGTGTGCGTCACTAAGGAAAAGAAAATGTATCCAAATCATGTGATTGCGTGATGGGGAGAGAGTACTGTTTGGTGTTGTTTTGAACATTTCGTGTTGATTGTCAGTGAGTTCCATACAAGCCTGACATTACAATGTTAAGCTCTTTTCAGTTACACTGGCACCTCCAAAGTCCCAGTTTGGACTTCACACCAAACCATTATGTACCTTTTGCTTTTTCTTCGGCTTTTTTTGTATAGGGCTGCAACAATTAATTGAATAACTTCAATAATTTGATTACATTTAACAAAAAGAGACAAAATATCTGCTTTGGCATTTCATACACGTGCTGCTGATGGCAAAAACTCAGTCACGCAAACACACAGACTTGCTAACTACACTCTCATCCACTGACACCCATGTCACTCACCAGGCTAGTCCCGCCTTTTAAAGCTGCATACACTCAAAGTCTCAGATATTACTTAATGTCAGCAATCCCCAAGTAAACAAAAATAATACCTGCACCCTGCACATTACTGTGTTTGAGAAAACAAAATCCATTTTTCAACAGTAATTCAATTGATGGTGATGATGATCAGTTGAATACTTGATCCTAAAATGATTCGATAGCTGTAGTCCTTTATAGAAAAGACGCTGTCATGAAAAAATGTAACAAGCACAGGAACAGAAATTAAACTTAGGTTATGCAATTCCTTACATTAAATACCGGTAGTTTTACTTTTGCTGTAACCAATCCCACTCCAAGTAAAGACATGCCTATATTATAATACTCATAATCACAGTAATGTGTAGCTTGGTCAAGATTTTCTTCTGGGGAAAAGAAATGTTCACTGTTGGACTTTGCCGGTCCCTCTGTATTGTACTCTATGGGAGGCTTGGGGAGAAAATACAACTCCAGCCTAGGAAACAAACTTGTATGTACTTGCTTCATAAATTCAAATGTGGACTGGCCACCACAACGACCAAATGTGTGTATGTGTTTACTTTCCGTTCAGCATGTGTGTGTGTGTGTGTGTGTGTGTGTGTCCTTGCATTTGCCTTAATGTCTCGTCTCATCTCTTAAACAAGTCTGTTGAGGAATTCAAGTGACTTTATTTTTCAATTTTGTATTATTATTCAGAAGAATTCCTTTGTTTTGGCATTTGTAAAAGAAACATGTTCAGCCTTGGATGTGTTGCAAAAAAACAAAAACCTGACCATATTTGTGAGGTGTTTGGATTTTGTATGTATGTAAATAAATAAATTATAAGCCTTATTTCTTTGCTTTTGTTGAATCTCTCTCTCTATAGATACCTATCTATAGATAGCTGTCTATCTCTCTCTCCAAAGATATCTCTATCTCCATATATCTATGACTATCTCTATAGAGATGGATCTCTATATCTCTATCCTGTATATCTATCTATATCTATATACATCCCACACAAAGACCTTGAAAAAAATAAATTACCCGGTACTGTAAATGCTACAAAGCAATATAATGCATTTCTATAACGTGTTTTTCACTCATTGTGGGGAATACTGTGTACACATAATATACAGGTACCAGTAAATTAAAATACTGTATACACAGTACCTATGTATTTATACATACATAGACTAACTGTGAATATACATGTACAAACACCTATACAGTTGCTTGTGAAAGAATTCGGCCCCCTTGAACTTTTTGCTACATTTTAGGCTTCAAGCAGATACATTTTTTTTCTTTTTGGGTGAAGGATTACCACCAAGTGGGACACACTAGTGAAGTGGAACAACATTCATACATCCCCCAAAAACCGCAGAAAATGTGGTCCTGCTCAGTATTAACTCGGGGAGGCTGAAAAGTTTTGAATGTGCCAGTGTGTGTATTCATGTTATTTTGAAAAACTACACAGATGCGAGATTCAAGAGAAACATATTTCCATCTTTATTCATAAATATCACTACAGTATGAATATAAAACATCTTAAATTACTGTTACTTTTTTTTTTTAACAAATACTCAAGACTATCGTTGGAAGCTCCTCGTGAGAAAAAAAAATCCACTGAACAGTTTTTTTTTTTTTTTTGCTTCTTTGTTGCATAAAGCCTTAATAACCGTCAGCCACAAGGCCGCAGTTCTGGGGCAGAGTGAATTTTCATTTTGTGTGTTGTCCTCTTGGAACGTCGCCGCCGCATTCTACACCAACGTATAAACAACTTCAATTTGAAGTACAAAATTATTCCATACAAAAATATTGCTTGTTAAAAAAATACAACAGCCAAAAAAGGAGTACAAATTCCAGTAGCTATGCCAGCCTTAAGAATGAAAATGCCGACCTATTATTATTATTACCATGATTTTTTTTTTTTTTTAGTTTGTACCAAGGGCAGAATTTGTGCTGGAGTTGCAAAAATATGCAAAGTTAACATCTAGTACTGAGCTGTAGGCACTGCTGTGTGTGTGCGGGAGAGGTAGCTAAACAACTGTACACACGATTAAGTTGCTCCAGCCAATCTCAGCTGACTTTGGGTAAGAGGTGGGGGCACACCCTGGACTGGTTGCCAGCCAATCACAGGGCACATACACTGTAGACCAGCGATGCCCATGCCCGGTCCTGTTTTAGATGTCTCCCTCATCCAACACATCTGATTCAAACGATCAGGATTGTTATTAGGCTTCGGGAATGCTTGCTGATGAGCTGATCGTTTGAATCAGGAGAGATGGAGGAGGCGGACATCTAAAACAGGCTAGATGGGGGTTCTCGAGGACCGTACTTGGGCACCCCTGCTGTAGACAAGCTGACATTCACACTTATGGACAATTTAGAGTCTTCAATTAACTTGCGTAAGCACGGGGAGAACATGTAAACTCCACATCGGAAGGCTATAGCTGAGATTTGAACCCTGAACATTTGATTGAGAGGCAGACATGCTAACGACTAGCCTGCCGTGCTGCTGAAAAAAAGAAACATTTTTTTTAATAGCGCTTCTATTGATCTGGGTCACAGGTAGGCATGGGCTGATTATCGGTTTGATGGTTTACGCGGTTTCAAAAACTCAAGGTTTCAATCATGTTACTGGCTGTCACCAGTAACGAGGTCATCTTTCTTTTTGGAGAAGAAAAAAAAAAAGTGCCAACAGCCCAAGGACAACATGAGTAGCCCACTGGGTCTACTTTAACAATAATAGCTCAAGAGTGATGGGACACTTACTGAAAAGATTTAAAACAGAAGAACAATGTCAATTACTTATTTGAACTTGGTTAATATGACACACATTTCTTCTACACTATATATTCTATATTTTGTTTAAAAAGAGAATAGATTGTGGTCAATGGAAAAAAACGGGTGTTTTTATTAGGGCTGGTTTTTTTTTAAATCGATGAATCAAATCAAATGTTTTTTTCTTGGCTCACTATCGATTCATAAAACCATGAATCGATCCTTTCAATACATCTTTTTCCCATAAATTCGTGAGACTTCTCGCATCATGCGAGATCTCATCACTATGCGAGAGTAGCATATCAAAACAGCATGGCGGAAGCACTTAAAGCAGTGGCAACAAGCTGGAAGGCAAATGTCTGGAGGTTTTGGGGTCTTCAAAAACATGAAGACAGCAAGAACTGAAACTTTGTCACAGTCAGGAATGTAAATGGAATGAGATTACGGTGTGTTTTTGCCACTTTATTTACACAGCCTGTGGTTGGAATTGATTTATTTAATGAACATGTTATATTCAATAAAGCATACATGATTATTTTTATCATGTATGCTTTATTGCATTGGGTTAAATTATTAATGTATACTATTCATATATTAAGATATATTCATACTAATGCACCACGTTAGAGCATAGAGTTTCTACTATTTCTAACGTTGCTTGTCCTAGGAATGTATTCCATATGAAAGTGAAATCGGTACTGCGTGAAATCCTTAACTGAATCGAAAATCAGTCAAAGTGAATCGTAAATCGAATCGATTTTGGAAATCTAAATCGATACCCAACCCAAGTTTTTATTTACTTAAATGATTGTAAAAAAGGTCATTTTAGAGCTGTAAATATAATACTGTAATGCTCATGGTTATCATCCCATCAGAATCTAGCCCATGCCTAGTCACAGGAGAGTTCAGTGCACCCCCTGGACTGGTGGCCAGCCAATCGCAGGGCGCATATACTGTAGAAAAACAACCACTCACACATATGGACAATTTAGTCTTCGATGAAGTTAACATGTTTTGGAATGTGTGTGGGAGCCAGTGTACCCCGAGACAACAAATGCAAAGGGCGAGGGATGGACTCGAGATTGGAACCCAAAACCGCCAAACGTCTCGCCGCTCTCTCCCTCAATAGTTTAGTGTCCGTGAAAAGTTGTTTTCACCTGACGCGCTCGCTGTCTGTCATTTGCCACAAACCCAGGTTGAGCACCTTGAGGCAGGGCAGCTGCGTGATCCTCTCCAGGCCCCTCTTGGTGATCTTGGTGCATCCATACAGGTCGATGCCCGTCAGCTGCGTCAGGTGGTCGGCGATGAGCTCCAGGCCCTTGTCGGTGATTCGCACGCACTGTCCAATGTTGAGCGTCTTGAGTTCGTGCATTTGCCTCACCATGCGGTTGATGCCGTCGTCGCTCACGTGGCACGAGCACAACGACAGCGACTTGAGCCGGTAGAGGCCCTGCGCCATGTACGCCAGGCTTTGGTCGCCGATCTTGTCACAGAAGGACACGTCCAAGCCCGACAGACGCAGCGAGCCCATGGCCAGGTGCATGATGCCTGTGTCACTTATGTTGTCGCACGAGCGCAGGTTGAGGCTGCCAAGCTGGCTCATGCGGGACACGTGGATCATGCCGGCGTCTGAGATGCCACCGCAGAAGCTCAGGTTGAGCATCTTAAGCCCGCCCAGGCCCTTGGCCACATGCTTGAGCGACAGGTCGGTGAGCTTTTGGCAGTCCTGCAGTGTGAGCTTCTCCAGCGCCAGGCAGCCTTCCGCCTCACTGCGCGTCATGCCTGACAGGTGCCCGATGCCCACGTCTGACACGTGGCGGCAGCTGCGCAGGTTGAGGCTCTTGAGCCGGCGCAGCCCCCAGGCCACCTGGAGGAGCCCCATGTTGGTGATGTTGCTGCATCCGCCCAACTCCAGAACCTCCAGGTTCTTCAGGTACCGGGCGATGAGGTCCAGACTAGAGTCGCTGATCTGCTTGCACAGGCTCAGGTTGAGAACCCGCAGCGACAGGATGTCCTGCACGAAGGCATGGCCCAGCCCGTTGTCTGTCAGGTTGAAGCAGCCGCACAAGTTCAGGCTCTCGATGTGGGGCATCCCCTGAATCACGTAGCTCAAACTACGTCTCAAGCTGAGGATCTGGACCTTTTTGATGCCCCTCGCCTGCAGGCTGGGGAAGAGGGAAGGGTTGGCCCGGCGTAGATGCAGCTTGGCTTCCACCCCCCGCCACACCGACTTGTGGTAGGACGCGTCCCTCCACGCCGCGCACACCTGGGCCACCCGTCCTTTGTTTTTCACGTCCAGGTAGCTGAAGATGATGGCCAGGATCTCAGGGAAAAGGCACGAAACATGGGTCTCCATTTCAAACATGAGGAGAGGGAGGAGGAGGGGAAAACAATGCGGTCGTTGTTAGCCCACGAAAAACTTGAGTGTTAAAGCGTGGAATGAAATATTAAGCAGTCCATTTCACACTCCTCTTGTTGCCGTTCAAATATATAAAGGCATAAAATGAGTCCTGAAGAGGAGGGCAATATTTACCGAGCCGGCCAGCGAGGTTAATGACACCGAGCTAGTTAGCATAAGGCGGCTAAGCGTTCCACCAGCCTTCCGCGAATAACGTGTCCTTTAGTCCATCTCATCGCACTCAAAAATCAAAACACCCCCCGCGGTTTGCGGCTAGTGGAAACGTATTATAAATCAAATTTCTCGTAAGCCGGTCTGCTGTAGCTGTGGCACTTCCGGAGACATTTCCAGATGCCGGCCCAGAGCCCTATTGACTAAAGTCGGTTAGCTTCAAGCCCGGCTAGTTGCTAAACCAGCGACACCGAGTGGAGGAAAGGGAAGTTACACTATCGCAGTTGGGGAGTTGTAATAAACAAGTGGGGACACTGGACACACATGACAACTTTTTTTTTATAACGTTGTCCGATTTTATCAGGGGAAAAATTGGCGAACGTGTGCTTAGTGCTTTCATTGTGCGTAGTGTACAACGACAGTATATGACTATGTGTTGTCGTACCAAGACTGGCCTATAGAAGAAAGTACAGAACCACAGGGGCACCCGGACTGCCAAGAAACATAAAAGAAGAAGAAAGTGTAGCAGTAAAAGAAGAAATGCAAGACGCTTAGCTAGCTGTTAGCTTATCTGGTAACTACATTGCGGTTGCAAACTTCTCCTTTTTCATTTAATTTCTTCTTAGACTGAATCGCTTGTGAAACGCGTTAGATGATCAAATATATATAATGAAATTGTTAATTTAAAAGGTATGTAAAAGTTTACAATTTAATTTTATTAGTACAATAAATCATTTTACAAATATTGTTTATGTACTGTATTTAGTAAATAATTGGTTCATTATTTATCATTAAAATAGATAACAGTCTCTTGAGCTATTTTCTACATTCTTCTCAAAAATTTGTGAACTTTAAACATGTTTTTTGGGGGGAATAACCGATCGATGCCTATTATTATTATTATTGTTGTTGTTGTTGTTGTTATATTTCGTTTAAATGCCAATAATGATTTCTCTCTGTAGCTAATCTTATTTAATTGTAGTTTATGGTGTATGTTATGCAGTAATAATAATAATAATAATAATATACATGTGTTATTGTTGGAAATAAGTTTCATGTTACATTATTGAGGAAATTAAACAAAACACAATACGAGAGTAATTATTGATAATAATAGCTTTGAATAATTTTTCTAGGCTACTCCTAAAAAAAATGAATGTATTTTATTTCGAAAGAATGCACTTTTGCAATTAGCTGAATCTGAAACACTTGAATGTTATATGTTTGATTTTGTTACCGTGTTTCATTATTATCCCCCCCAAGCGTTCATTAAAATAAAATGTTATCGGATCAACGCTTTTGGATGCAGCCGTTGCATTTACCCACCAGAGGGAAGCACAAACCACTAACCGATGAAAAATGTTCTCCCTTTTTACAACTACCTGTCCTCGTGACACAAAAGCGCCGCGTTTCAATAGAAACGTCGCGTTTTGTGACAATAGTGGTAATTATTATTTATTTCGTTGTCAGTTACTGTTTTTTTTAATAGACGAGGAGGAGAAGAGGAAAATGTGGAGAGTGAGTGATGGTGTTTCCCCCTGTGGCTGGACTACTTGTGTCTGTTAATGACCCTGTCTCTACTGAGCTTAGACAGATGGCCAATTAACTCCAATTAGGCCACTCTCAGCACATATTTGTTAACAGCTCACCACACACACACACACACACACACACACACACACACACACACACACACACACACAAAGTCATTTGTACCCCTTTGGCCATTTAACTTGACTCAGATTTTTATTTTTCGGTAATGAAGGGTTCGGTGAACTGCATATGAATTGGTTGGATTCAGTACCTTTAACAAGGTTAAGTACCACTACCTTAGACGCTGGTGTGTCATTTTCAGTTGACAGCAAGTGGCAAAATGGCCGCCACTGAGATGGGTAAAAACGGGTAGATTTTGCTGCATGATTTAATATTCCACAAACAGCACATTAATCAGAATACCACATTTAGATGAGTGGAGGCGCATAGAACATTCTGTAAAAAACATTTTTGACCTGACTTCCCATAAGAAGATAAAGAGCAATGTGTCTATTGCAAAGCACAACAGGCTCAAGTTACACCACTGCACATCGATGGTAAAGTAAACATTGTTAGCTAATTTTATTTAGTCCAGCGCCACTAGTTAGCTCAAACTAATCTCTCCACAGGAGGTTAAAGTTAGAGTCAGCCATCAGTGCACTTTCAATCACTGGGGTGATCTGGAACTAACTCCTGCAAGAAACAAGGGATTATTAGCCTATACAGTACGTCCTTTTGGCCCGCCATATTTTGTCAATCAAAAGTAGTGGAATAATCTCTTCCAATCTTTTTATCCGCTATAGGGCACGATGAAGCACAAATGACTGACCTGGAATCAGGGCTGAGAGGGTGTCACACAACGTTAACTTAAGCCAGCCTCTCTATGTGTGCATCCCTGCTTGCGTGTCTATGTGTGTGGATGTGTTGTGATGCCGTGACACTGAGGTGAAAACACTAGTTGACACTGACTCACAAAAGAGTCGAGCAAGTGCGAGTGATTGGTGAGAAACGGGGTGACGTTTGAATGTATGCGTGTGTGCGTGCGTGTGCGTGTTCTGTGTGATGCTGTGACACTGAGGTGGAAACACAAGTTGACACCGACTCGCAAGAGAGTGGATCAAGTGCGAGTGATGAGTAAAAAGTGGGGTGAGATTTCTGTGCTTGTGTGTGTGAGAGTGAAAAATAGAGTCAAGGATGTCACGGTCCAATTTTCTAGAGCATGCTTTGAGTGCGTTTTAAATATACACATCATCCAAAATAATTTTGACCAAGCAGCCCATCAGACAGCTTGTACCCAAGCAACCATTTATTTTCCATTTTTTCCCAAGGGTAAAGTTGCAAAATGAGCGAAGAGTGACACGTCCTCCAGTTTAAACAACCTTGTGGTAACTCTTGTCACTAATTTACATTTTGAGAGAATGAGTCATTTTTGGCATCCTTCTGACTGCCTTCATCATAAACTTTCAGCTGATGTTGGGAATCATTCGCTATGCTCGCTCACCAGATTCTCATTTTTCTTTGAGAGAATTTTTTGCTTTGACTTGCGAGCTAAAACTCACAGGACCGTTCTTCAAAAAAAAGATTTGAGCTATTTAATGCCACTCCCAGTCGAAGTTTACTGTCACACTTAACATGTAAAAGGAGAATGCCACGTTCTGTATTTAAAACAACCAAACAACGTTTCCATAATGATGCCCATGCTAGCTTAATGCCAACACACCGTTAAGCAAATAACGATAAATGTTCAGAACCTTAGCAATGGCATTGCTATGGTTCTGAACATTTATTAACTTGTATTTGAACACAAGAAGCAGTTCACTGGTTAAAATACAGTTGATCTCAATGCTCACAAACAACACAATGCAAAAATACCATAGACAGGCTTAACGTGAAGCATCTATGTGGTGGTGTTATAATGCTTTGAGCAATAGATATGTGACCGTGAATGGTGCATCAACACATGTAATAATGTAGCAATACTGACAAGCATGTATTCAACAACAACGAATACTACATCGGCTTACCGAGTCACACAATACGAGCAGCTACAGTAGTTGTGAGGTTCTTCATCGTGTGTGTATGAATGACTGTATTACACTGGCCCTTGGTGACCAAGTCACGCACACCAGAAGGAGTGGCAGTGGCTTAATTATGATATGTGAAAATCCCAAGTACTGAAGTATTTGTACTCCATTATGTTAAAAGACTGATTACGGCCCATCTGTCAATTTAGCACGTGACATCATTTTTCGATTGACATTTAACATACTCAAACAATTGCTGCGGTCAAGAAGACTCACATGATCATCCACGCCATTTCCCGTCTTTTTTTAATTTTTCAATCGCTCTGCCTCATTCAAATGTCACAGAAGGCTTTGTTTACTGAAAGAATGCCTGAGCTATTGCCACCCTGAAGGATGTGGGGCATCATGGTGAAAAGGTGGTTTAATGTTGTTATTTTATTCCGCTTCCTCTCCCCTTCCTTCTCCCCCACTATCCAACCTCCCTCTGGAGCCGCTGTGATTTAAGGCACGAAGGTGGACCAGTTGCCCGGCTGTCTGCTTGGCTGATGCGAGTTGTAACTCACTCTGCAGCCAGATAAGAGAGAGAGAGAGAGAGAGAGAGAGAGAGAGAGAGAGAGAGAGAGAGAGGGAGGGAGAGAGGGGGTGGGAGGTGGGGGGGTATTTGCATATGAAGATTCACAGCTTGAGCTCATACACATGAAAGCATGTTATAATACAACAAAATGCAGTTGTAGGTGTTCTCTGCTGGCCTTAACACAAACCAGAAGCCCTACATTTACAACCTAAATTCTAATATTATTCCATGAAATTATATTATTTTATTCCTAATCGTAGTGTTGTCGTCAAGACCACACCATGACATTTTCGAGACTGGATATGGTCTCTTTTCTTCATTTTGAAACATTTCTGTTACGTATGTTCGCTTTTTTTTTTTTTAGCCTGTATTTGTCGCCATGTCAAACTATTCTTCAGTGTCAGCACTCCTGGCTGATGTAACTTAAACTACATAAGCAATGGGACTGTTTCTTGAACCACCTGAATTTCAAAATTCATCCTCCTAGGGCCAAAGCGCTGGCTCTCAATGATCAATGATATCAGCATTTTGCTTGATTTGTTGCTCAGAGCAAAGCTAGATTTTTTTTCTTTTAGTTAGAATTCACATTTTGAATCTCTAAGGTTGGCAATGAAATGCTAATGAAAAGCTGTCCACTGTAGTAACCGCTGTCCTTGAAAGGGTTAAAACCCAAACAACAAACCAAAACCCAGGCTAAAACCCCCAATGTGAAACCTTAACCCTTGCCCTAAACCCTAACCTTTTGACATTGTTTTTTGGAATAGTTTTGATGGTTTCTAGAACTGTGATGTGATAGTGGCGATATTACGATGTGGATGAAGTCCCGACTGAAGGCCCGCCACATTTGTTTTGTTCGCTGTGAAAAATCTCTTCTTCCTCTTCCCTCCCGCTTTCCCAGTCAGCCACCCTCCTCACGCTCTCTCCATCTGTACATTATGTAGATGTCAATAATTCAACACAAGATCGGGGGGAAGCGGGCGCTTAACAACAGGTTACAATCTGGGCTGTAAAAGGCATAAAATCTGCATTTGTGAATAAAAGATGACTGCCAGGCGTTCAAAGCGGCCAGGAGCTGTCAAGGCTGCCATTTGTTTTGTGACAGTATCGCAGCAAAAAGTGACACTTCAAACGGGGCCCTTTGTCTTTATCTTGGCAGGTTTTCAATCTTTGCTCTATTTCGGCACACACGAGCTCAGTACAGTCATTTGCTTCCCGCTGTTTTGTAGATGCTCTTTTATCTGGCGGAGGGCCTTTTGTTGTCTTCTTCGACTTCCTCTTTTTAAACGACTTTTTTTTCACATGTTGTGAGTAACACGAGGTCAAAGATGACACACTAACTGCATTCAAAGCCCAAATGTCCTGTGCTGTAAAGGACACCTGAATGCATCATCACCTTGCTGCTCTGGACATCATTGCTGTCTGGATTGCCATTTGAGCATTTATTCCATGCAGCTTGAAGTGCATCTACTGTGAATGTTGTTTGTCTTCACTAGTAGGACAAGTCAGGGCTCCAGCAGAACAACTGATAGAAGAAAATGGTTTTCCCACTACTTTTTGGCCTACTAGGAAGACCTGAAGCTATATATAAGATCCACTTATTACTGCACTTTTTCTTATCAGTAATAGGACAAGTTTGGCATACTGTACCAGTAGGATAAGTACATGTTACCGATAAAATAAAACTGCACTAATATTACGACTAGTCAAGTGCCAGATGTTAATAGTAGAATTTGAGAATGTCACTAGTGGTACTAGTAGCATTTATATCCATCTTAAGGTTGTACTAGTAGACCAAAAGTGGTACTAGGAGTGGAAAACATACTAGTGTTCGTAGTGACATTCAAATGTTTACTTGGGAATATCTAGTGTGCTACTAGTGGCATTGGTAGCGCACAGATGTCAATATGTGCACAATGTCTAGGTTATCAGTGAGATTCAGATTCAAGACCATGTGCTTATATTGAAATAGTTCATCACACTAGTAATATGAGTGTCTTACTAGTAATGTTTTTCCACTATTGCCTTATTGCCACAACTGCACAGTAGTCTACACACTACTGGTGAAGCACTAGATGAGTAGAATTTTTTTTGATGTCACTATTGATGCTTTTATTTTTTTTTCCAGCACTGGTGCCACTTTTGGCCACCCAGAATGAGCTTAAACTGTACATACGAGTACTGCCAGAAAGGCGCTAGATGTACTAGTAGAATTTAATAACATCACTACCAGTACTTTTTCCAATACTAGCGCCACTTTTGGCCGACTAGTATGACCTTCATCTGGAAATGTCATGATCCTGTCCTGTTTTATTTTTTTTCAGTCTCCAGCGGGAGTGTGGACGTTCCCTCATGAGCCGCACCTGACGCTAATCTTGCGTCGTTGCCAACTGCCTCCAAAAGCCGTGCTTCACCGACAACTGGCTGTCGGATTATTCCCCTTGCTCATGGTCCCGTCCCCAAGTGTTGAATTCTCTAGATGTTCCCTTGTTCTTGCAACGTATTTGTCTCGCCACGTCTTTTCACAGTTCATCGTAAGTAGTCCTTTGTTGTTACTCCTAGCCTCGGTTTTGTATTATACGTGTTTGAGGTTTTCTTGTCTTTTTCATGACAAGCAATTTGCGTTTATATTTATCCTTGCCTCTTGCAAGTGTTTTTGGTTTGTCTCGTATCCCTAGTTATTGGTTATTCAGCTTCATTTGTTGTACTTTGTCTGTCTTGCGCTTTTTGTAAATGCACCTTTTTATGCAAAGATCTTGTCTACGTTTGTGGTATCCACCCCGATCCGGATTTTTTCCGGAACACAACAGGATATACATGCTTCTATTACTACTTGTGAAATTCTCAAGTTGTACTTGTTAAAATCTAGAAAAGTAAGGAGTACTATTAGCTTGCAGATGTCAACTGGTGCACTGTTTTGTCTCACTCGTAAAACGTGGTTGTCCTACTTGTATGCCAAAGTTGAGTTTGTGAGAACGAAGAACCTACTAGAAGATGGATGTCATAATCAGCATAAGTCATACTAGAAGGCCAAAAGTGGCATTGGTAGTCAAAAAAAAAGTTGCTAGTAAGACACATTCATTTTTCCAGTGCCCTGAATTGTCTGACTAGTGGACAAAGAATGTACAAATACGTTGGATATCAAGAATAGTGATTACATGGTTACATGACATTTGCGCCTCTTCTTCCAGCCATCTTTCATTACCTCTCCTTTTTCTCCTTCCTATTCTACCTCTGTCCGTCAACTATCTCTCTCTCTCTCTCTCTCTCTCTCTCTCTCTCTCTCTCTCTCTCTCTCTCTCTTTCTTTCTGCAATCCTGCCTCTAACTTCCACCCATCCCTTCACCTCCTCTCTATCCCTCACCTTCTAGTTCCTTCCATCTCCTCTCTCCCCCTCAATTCATCCTTCCTCCCTCTTCTATCACCACCACCCCACCATGTCCCCCTACTCCTATCTCATCCCCCTCCCTTTTTATGCCACAGGCCTGCAGATCCTTACTTTGTTCCTGACATCTGTTTTGCTAGGTGATTAATTGAGATGAGCATGTGGGGTGAAGGCTTGTATGGGGAGGGAGGAGGTGGGGGATGGGGTGAGTACTAGCTGAGACCCCCCTCAGGTAATGTGGGTCTATGTGCGTGATGATCAAGAGCATGGAAATAGATGGGGGGAAAAATAGTATAGTTATTTCTTTATAAAGAAATTATTTCCCAATTTCCATCCGCTTCAACTTGATGCCACAAAGCTTAATGATCTGACAGACTCGCACATACTGTATGTAAACTTTGGTATCCGTAGGTCCACATATGCGCAGTGTAAAAAAAAAATTACGTGTTTTTATATATACATTTATTTATTTCCTAGGGATTTTTTTTCCACCCAATTTTGTCCTTGTTGTTCGTGAAGAACATACAGGTATATTGAATATTTATCAGCGTTTCTTGAACGCTGTTAATTCGACATCAATCACAGGTGGGTTTTTGATATTCGCAGAGCAGGCCGGTCCCTATCACCTGTGAATAGTGGAAGTCGACTGTAATCCATTCCATTACAAAGCGACCATATAAAAAAACATTATTGAATATGTTTGCCCCATTCCACACTTTAAACATATTTAAACATGATAAATCAAACTCTAACTCATTAAAATCTGCTTCAAGTATTGCTTCACACCTATTCTCACTTACTGTCAAGAAATGCTCTACAATCATATATCACTTTGAGGAAAAGAATAGGAGACTCTCTGACACAGTTCTCCAAATAAAACCCAAAGCGCGCTTGCGTCAAGCTGTTTATTTGTCACCTGGAGTTGAAGTTTACTTTAAAATTGAAATGTAAAACCTCCAAGAATTAACTTCGCACATCCCCAATATGTTCAACCAAATCAAGCCAGCCTGCTTAACTCTAACATACACAATGCAAAACGCTTTAGCTGGGCTAACAGATTATCGCATGGTTTTACAGTAGTTCTAAACCTTCAAACAACTGCTACCGGTACTTTCAGACACAACTAAGGAACAACAAATACAAACAGAGCATACAACAATGCTAACAGGCATATACTGTATTCTCTGTACTCTGTGTGACGACAAATATTCCTGGAATTCAGCTAAGTATGGGTTTGTCTGTACTCTGTAAGAACCATAAAAAATGATTGCTTAAACATTGGGGATAATATAATAATGGGGGCACCAACAGTGATCCATAAATGCCTCTGCAAAATCAAAAGCCTGCTGTGATTTGTAGTGAGGAAACATCATAAATGCGTGGAATAATTTTTTAACAAGACACAAGTAGGAATGTCTTCCATCTAAGTGATTTATGGTCCATGGAGATCACAAGTCATCCAGAGAGACAGACATGTATTTAAAGGTCACGCGGCCGGCTCAGAGGAGGTCAGGGGTGGGCTCCTGTGGTTATAAGGCCGGAGTGGCGGAATTGTGCTGAGAGAAGTTCAAAACTCAGCTGTGTCTGCCATGATGATGGCAATTTAGGAATGAAGATGGGGAAAAAAAATCATTCGATTGACTGATGGAGTCATTTGATTTACTGGTAAACTAGCTTGGTCGCAGATTGTATGTCAAGGTGCCACTAGATTTTCTTCATGCCTCAAATATATATCAATCGATTGACTGTGAAGAGCCTCCATATCTGTAACACCCCCGTTTGTCACGACTGGATCAATGCAGGCATGTACCGGGCCTGCTCTACGTGGGGACAAAAGTGTTGGGACATGTTTTAATCAGTTCAGGCAGGGGGTTAGCTTCCCTCTGATCTTTCAGAGAACGAATGCTATCGAATGAATGGATGGACCATTGTGTCTTTGAAAGTTATTTTCAGGAATTGAGATGACAAAGAAAATCATTTTATCCAGCCATCTGTCCTATCTGTTGATTCATCCACCCATGGATCTGTCTGTCTGCCCTCATATCTTAAACTATCACCAATCCGTGCATTGGTCCATCTATCCCTCCGTCCAGCATCCGTCATCTCAAAACCCACCCATCAATCCGTCTAAAGCTTTGAAAAGGACAAGAGAAGCACACCGCAAGCTACATCTGCAATGTTCATGTTGGAAAAGGAGCAGGAAGATGTACAGTGTGACGGTGCATGTCATCCCAGCGCTGATATACAATATCAATAATATATTACTAACAACCATATACAATACCACTAGACTAAGGACCACTTGCTAGATTGAGTCAGTGTTTCATTCTTTTTTTGTTTACGTCCTGCCTTCATTTAAACGTGTGCACACATGAGCAACAATAAGACATCACGGCCATCCAAACCTCCATAAGTAAAATTGTTAAGGGTGTTATGTGTCTGTGACGGCATTTCTGCCCCATGTTTTGACGTGAGTGTAACACTGTTGTGTATCCACTTTCACGTTGGTTTTTACCTACTTTTTCACCTCCCGTTTTTCTGAACCCATCAGTGTCTAATTAAATGTCTCGCTATGCAGGAGACGGGAGGATGATGAGAAAGATTGGTGTTTCTATAAAATATATGCATAATGACCTCTTCTGACAATTATTTTTGATATAATGCAGTATCACTACCTCCCCACCCCCGCCTTTCCCAATCTCTCTCCCTCCGTTCCTTTCTCCTCCCCCTGCATCTTTTAATCTTCTTTCCTTACTGTGCGCCGCCTCTTTTAATGTCTGCTGCGCTGACATTGGGAATGACAAATATATTTACTAACAGGGATACACCAATGGCACAAGAGTGACTGCCGAGGTAATGATGTTCGCTCGCTAACTCGGGGGGCCAACGGGCTTCAACGAGTGTGTGTGGGGGTAGCAAATACATAAAGGGGGAAAGTAGAGGAGGATGCAGGGCTTTGTCTTTTCTTCATCATTTGGCTGCTTGTGTTTGTCATCGCTCTGTGGTCGCCTGTCAGCGGTTGGCGAGCGACAGAAAGGAAATAGTAGGGAGGGTGGTGGCAGGGGCGGTAGAAATGTTTAAGTGCTGATGGCAGCCCTGGTTACTGCAGGGACCGGGGTGTCGTTTCTTATTCTGCCACAGCGTGCATCTGACAGGCTAGTGATAGAGAGCCAAGGAAGTGAGGGGGAGGAGGAGCGGGGGGGGGGGGGAAGACGGCTTCACAAGTCTGTGACGGCGTCTGTTTTGAAGGCGGGAGAAAAGCTCCCCCTTGAAGGGGAGAAATGATTTAAAGGTTTTATTGACCTCATCATGAGGCTCTCTTCTCCCCCTCCTCATGCTCGGGATAGATTGACTTATACAACTCCCTCGGTGACAGGCCTTCCCTGTTGTTTCCACAGCGATGGGGTCAGGGGTGCTGGCTCATTATTGGCTGTTGTCCATAATCATCGCACATTGCGCCGTTGCGCCTCCTGTTCCTCCTGTTCCTCTTTTGACCTCGCTGCAGCAGAGCGTGACCCACACACTGGAGTTCAGAGGTCTCTAGAAAGCGCAGTGCGGCAACTTGACATTTAGTCCGTCACCAAGCTCGCAAATCAAAACGCCATCCATCATCCATCCATTTTCAACACCGCTTATCCTGAAGAGGGTCGCGGGGAGTTGCTCTAGCCTGTCCCAGCTGACTTTGGGCTGAAGGAAAACTACACCCAGAAATGGTCGCCAGCCAGTCTCAGCAAATCAAAACACTTATCTCTCAAATCATCTATTCCCATTGAAATGCCAATAATACAATCCATCCTTCCCCTCAAAAAATGTGTATTTTAATAAGGAAAAGCGTCAAACCTGTACTTTATAAAAACATACAGTAATGTTTTAATTCAATAGAATTCAAAACTATTGAACATTTTTTTGTCACGCTGCATCAGTTGAATGACCATTGTGCTGCACTTTCTAGTGTGTCCACCTTGGCCACCTGGGTGAAGCATAAGACAATGTTTGTTTGTTTGTTTGTTTGTTTGTTTGTTTGTTTGTTTGTTTATTGAACATATATAAAACATACAATAACAGATGACAAAATGCAAAAAAAAATTATGAAAGGAAAATAAAGGTAAGTAATACAAACATCATCACAGTTATATGTTCAAAGGAGTAGGAAGAAGTATACAACTTATCTAGTCCTACCCCTTGTTGTGCAATAATGTATATTGATCATTTCCAATACCAAAGAAAAGGAAGAAATCTACATTTCATCAATGAGATGGATATACTATAATTGAGAGCTCTTAACCCATCTCTCAGCTCATCAGTATGACACCTATATTAGTCGTTCTTCACTGAGAATAAATATATAAATATGAGAACTGCTACAGTGTCTGTCTACATGTGTTGCTGCATTAGTGTTCAGTCAGTTGCCTATATGATTATCAGACACCATCATTGATGCTATTTAGTGTAAGCATTAAGCTAGTAGACTGAAAAGCTAAACTTTGTAATTCTTGAAACATTGTTCAGTATTTGCCAAAGGTCTGCTTGTTGTGGATCAAATTGAGTCGAGTTCGTGCTTGTGAGTTAAAATATACAAAAAAATCAGCTACACAACATTTTGTGGTATCTCATAATTCAAGTTACTTCTGTCTCATGGCAAAAACAACAAAAAAAAAAATCCCAATTGAAATGACAATCTGTTCCAGCCCCCTCAAAAAAGTGAGTGTTCTCATATTGTATTTGTGCATTTAACTAATTGTTCCGTTCATTCAAGGGCAAGTGCATGGGTGACTGTGGCTCTCTTTGCCCACTTGCGAGGGCATTACCATACCTTAACTGCGACATTTTTGAGGGTCACTTCACTCAAGCAATGGCGTGGTTTGAAGATCGCTTGTCAATCAAATTTGGTCTGGCCACACAAAGCAAAGAAAGCCATGGATAGAAGATATTGAAAAAATATTTTCTCCTTTCAGTACATTTTCATTCTGCTCTTTCTTTCTAAATAAGGAGTTGAATCCTTATTTCTACTTTGATTGTTTTTTTATTTTCTTTTTAACACAAGTCTATATCTACTCAAGTACAGAGGTAAGTACTTCTGCCTCCTCTGTGCCAACGCTTCATCCTCTTTACCGTTTCCTCCTTTGCTTTATCTTCCCTCCACACTGGGCCGCCGTTGTCAGTTTGTGGTTGGCTAACGTGTCGTAACTGCTCCCACAACTGCTTATCAAATTATGTACTACCATCAGGACAAAAGTATTAGGACTCATGGCTATAAAAAAACCTACACAGGAAATTAACACAGAAGAAAATAACGCAAATCATTCTCAAAGGAAGTCTTTTAAACACGCTGTTGTCGTTATCAAACCTTTTTTAATTGTCAGAGGTAACAAAAACACTTGCACTCTGTACTAAGTGGAAGTACAGATACAGTACTTGTGTAATGAAAAAAAAATAGGTTAGCAAGTTTAAAACACAATTTGCACTTTTTTTGTTTACTTTTACTTAAGTACAGCAATTGAATCAATAGGCCTGCTTCTACTTTTACCAGAGTATTTTTTTACACAAGTGTCTATAAATTTAGTTAAGTACAGCTTGCAAGTACTCTCCATGTGCACGCACACTTACACACACACTTCTTGACAAGCGATCTTCACACTTCCCTGCCAGATGGAAGTGGAGGTGGTGGCTCTGTGTGAGGCAATGGTATAAGGTCAGGAGAGGTCTTCAATCCTGTCCTGCCTGTTTTCCATCTCAGGTGAAAGTTCCTTGCTCTGTGATAGTGGAGGTGGTGATTCTGTGGGGAGGTGAAGGCGAAGGTGGTGGTTCAGTGCAAGGTGTTGGTTCCGAGGGGCCCTGAGCCCTTGGCCGTAGAACCTTTCCATCACTATCCAAACCTCCATTTTCCTCAACTTGATATTTTCGTCTCTGCCTCTTATCTGCCTTCTTTGTGTCCTTTTTTTAAAGAGTGAGATTGATTTTGAGGAGCCTCAAGAGCTATCTATAACACCTTGGCTTTCACTGGTGGATAAATATATATACTGTGTGACGCACTGGGCCTGCTACATGTGTGGACAAAAGTATTGGGTAACGTAAGCAAAAATCAACAAAATCCCCTGCTCTCGATGACCCATCGAAAAAGGAAGGAAAAACTTGTAATCTTGAGACGAGATCACAAATTCTAGGCTCCCACTTCCGGGATAACCAAGCTGCAATGGATGCCGAGGGGGAAACATTCAATACATGATATGATCCTATGATATGAAGTTCAAGTAGACCCCTGCTGAAGTAGTCCTCCTCGGATCTTGTCCCATTCAGTCGATTTAGAATCCTCCTCACTTTGCCCATTGAGGAAAGAGGAGAAGCAGCAATAAAACAGGCCAAAATCCAGATGTCCAGGAGCTGAGCCAGAGCAAGTTGCATAGTTTGTGTCACCAAAGGGGCTGTTATGAGTGTGAAACGATGTAAATGTGTAATCAACTCATCATATTATCACACCCGCACAATGAATTGCTAATGAGTTGGGGCACTTAAGTCCACCTACCGCTATCAGTAAAGCACAGCTACCTGAAAAACCCAATTAAGTATTGTAACAAAGCATTTTAATTTCACTGTCGCACTAATCTGTCTGTGTGGGTTTTGCAGGTCCCATCCATGCAGTGCAAAGCAGCATCAGTACACTGACTGGAGGTTGAGAAAGAAAAGGAAAGAGGAGAAGAAGAAGATGGGAGGGAGAGCTGGGCTGACCGAGTGTGCACACACACACACACACACACACACTCTCCCCCATGATGAATCAGCTGTCACTCAGGCACCAGTCCAATCTACTGATAATGAGAAGTGCATCAACACCCTCTTTCGCTCGCCTCGCTTCCTCTTCCTCTCACCCATCCTCTTTTGCCCACACGCGCACACGCACACACCAGGCAGCTTCATTCCTCTCCTTCCACACTCACACAAACTCATTCATCTCTCCCTCACTGGTCTATCTTGTAATTCTCCTCCTCTTTTTCCCCTCCATCTCTCTCTCTTTTTTCTTCCTCCTCCTCCTCTTGGATGCCCGCTGAGCTAAGCAGTCACTAGTGGGTCCGAGGAGGCAAAAGGAAGGAGGATAAAGCCAGAATAGATTCAGAAAATAAGGGAAACAGGAGTGGGGGGAAAAAGCGGGATGAGCAAGAAGCGGTTCAATGAATAGTAGCAAGGAAGGGATTACAAAGACTGAAAAAAAGGAGAGGAAGGAGCAAGCCTGGCAGAAGCTTCGCCACTTTCTTTTTCTCTCTATCCATTCTCGTTTGCTCACAGACAGCGAAAGGGAGGAATGATAACACAGCCGCTAGTCTCCACCTGGAGTCCAATCAATTGTTCTCCACCTTTTTTGGGGTCTGCGCAGGTTCAGTCTACCAGCGTAAAAGGGGAGTAGACAGAGGCTGACCTCTCACCACCCCAACAGGACCCCACGAGCGAGAGGAGGACGGGGGGCAGTGGCGGATGACTAACTGCCAACGACGAGCTCTTTAACCTGACCCCCACTTCTAGTCAGAGCGGAGGCATGTTCGGATTAAAGGCACCACACTTCTGCCTCCCAGGTACGTCGAGTTCTTCTTCTTCTTCTTCTGGCGTTTTTGGTATTCAGCACTCTAGTAGAATGAATAGGACGCACTAGTAGAATGATTACGTCTTCTAATGTTTTTCCACTGACATGTCTGCATGGTAGTAAGACAATTTAGGACAAGTGTGGCGGGACAACTGTGCTTTATTTGACTTAAGATTTTATAATGTCACTATTAGTATTAGTGGTAACATACTTTTGAGCATTTATTGATAAGTTCAGTGCACTTGAAGAATGGCTGACTTTCTAGTGGTGTTTTTTATTTTTCAGTACTGATGCTTCTTGTGGCCCACAAAAATGCCGTTCAACTTTACTAGTAAACTAGTGTGCTACACTAACAACATTACTAGGCCTAACTAGTAGGCGTATGTCATGCACTAGTAGCCTCCAGTACTCTACCATAAGTGCAAAAATGCTCAAATGCTTTTGCCTTACTCATAAACTGAAGTTATTTAAATGTATGCAGAAATGTCATACAATAGTGGAAAATTTATTACCGGTAAAACACAGTCATTCTACGAGTGAATTTTCTTACTCGCGTTTTGGCACCTGCAGTTCAGCATACGCATATTGGCAGATCGGAATATATATATATATATATATATATATATTTTTTTTTTTTTTTAAATCTCTCTCACACTCACCCCCAACGTTTTCCCACTCTCTTTTTCATGGACAACGCATCATGAATGTTTTGCAGCGTGTTTTTTAAACATTTTATGCGGTTTAAAATTGTAAATTCCTCCCTCCCCCATTTCCCCGCCAATGCATTTCAGTGGACGTCAGTTGTTTTCGCTCTTCGCGGGTGGCCTGGTTCCTATCCCTTCACAAATAGCGGGATCATGGACATTAAGATGCATATAAAATAAAATAAATGGTCAAAGGGCTTTCCAGAATTTCAGAATTGATTTGATATCCAGCTTAAGGTCCATGTCGTTGGCGTTTTTCCCTTCACTAGTAATACAACTTTGGCATGCTTGTTTAACAGCTACATGTTACTAGTAAGTCAGAACTGTACACTAGTTGCATGCTACTCGTGTTATTAGTTATTTCTAGTGTTATTATTTGTTTATTTATTGTTAGTAGAATTGTACTTAATATCTAGTGCTTCACTAGTAGTACTACAAGTGGGCAGATGTCAAGTAGTGGGTAGCTTTCCCTCACGAGTAAGCCATAGTTGTCCTACTAGTCTGTAAAATATGTCATCCAGTAGTAGAAGGCAGTAATGGGAAAATGTTACTTAAAACAGTTGTTCGACTTGTGCATACTAGTCTTTCTTCTATTGCGGACGAAGAGCATACTAGTACCTGAAGCTTAATCTGGATATTCAGGATATTGTCTCAATGTTCAAACAGCTTCCCATAAAGCCATGCCACATTGATTGGCTGTAAAAATGAAGTTAAAGTGCTGTAATAGGCATGCATGTAGGAGCCACTCTGTTGAATTAAAATGAATCGTTTTTTTGGGACTCAGTTGCTCATGAATAGGAAAATGCCAGAGTCTGGAACGGGAATGACACATTGTAGAACGCCTTCATGGACCTCCGCTATACAGTATGTCAGGTTTTGGTCGTTAAGATTCATGCATTATTCACTGGGAAATTAAGAATTATCCAAATTTAATGGGGGCTATCAATGGCATAGTGTGGTGTAAATCAAGTACAGTTGGGTCCAACCGATATGGATTTTTTTTTTTTTTTTTAAAACCGATGCAAATTATTATTTTTTTGACCGAAAAAAATACAGATTACCGTTCATCAGGTGATTAATTAACTATATATATATATATATATATATATAATAAATGCAGATTTTTCCCCCCCTAATGCATTCCAATGGCCGCCAGTTATACTTGGATTTTTGCTCTTCGCACATTGGCCTGGTCCCTCCCTATTCCCCGTGAAGAGCGGGGGTCAGCTGTAAATATATTGTTAAAAAAAAAAATCCTTTTCGGTTCCCATAATGCATTGTCTGGCATAATGCATTTGATTCATTAAGTTATAAGGACTGTGAGTATTGTTGCAGTCTCTGTTTATGTGCATTGCTGCTCCATGTTTGTTAAAGGAGCAGTTATTTGAAGGTTTGTAGTTAATGAGACATCTATGCTGGTTTCTGTTAGCCCATCTATGGTGTTTCACATGATATTAGCATTAAGATAGCTCACTTGTTTGATTGTACAGTATGATATGGTGGAACATTTTGCTCTGTATATCGACAATGTTGAATTCTGTGTTAGTTATAGAGTAAACTACACTATCAACTAAAAATGACATGAACAGCCTAAAGCAAGCACGTTAAGCCTTTTATTTCAGAAACTTGGAAGTGAGAATTTTGTCCCCCCCCCCCACACTGCCCTCATAAATCTTTGTGTTAAGACACATAGGAACTGTTTTTAAAAAAATGCAGTATACTGTATGTTTTTGGGCAGTGCTTCTACTTTTACACAAGTAGTTTTGCAATGGTATCTTTATATAAAAGTTTAATTCGTTTGATAATCCTGTGTAACCCATAACACTGTGTGTGTAGTATACTGTGTAGACACCAAAAAAGAAGAATCAACTTCTTCTCTTGCTACTACGTAATATTTGTCATTTTAGTTGAGGATAGGGAATGTATTCATATGAGTATTGTTATAATCTATTATCTACTTGTGTTGCTCCACCGTTTGTATTCAAATATTCATTGCTTTGAAAACCGCAGGTATCGGTGCTAACTGTGAGCATGTAAATGGCGTTTTGCATTGTTTGTTAGCATGAATCCAAGCGGGCTTCTTCATTAGCCATGTTGTTTTAAATACACGTCTTTGTTATGTTTAAATAGCTGGTTATTGTGAAGTGAGTTAAACTGAATTTGCAATTGCAAGTTAAAGCAAAAAATTGGCCGAATGACAGCTCGCATCTCGATAAACGTGTATGTCGGATCACTCTTAACGCACTGGTGTATCTGTACTTCTATCTGTACTCTGAGTGTTTTATCCACCTCTGAATGTGGATCATGAGAGGTGCTCACACAAACACAGCGGGCCTGAAAAGTGAAAGCAAGGTGAGAACAATCCTCACGACAAGGCGAGAAGGAAGGAGTGGAAACTGGGGTAATAAAAAAGAATTGTTGCGAGAGAGATTACCGAAAGAGGACCTTTACGACAAGATTCCCTTTTACCTCAGGCCCCCTTTAAGTTGTGTGCGATGATTAAGCGCCCTGCTGTTGGGTCAAGTAAGATGCAGGAGTGTGTGGGTGTGTGGGGTGGGTGGGTGTGTTTGTGTAAAGAAGGGGAGGTGGGGCAGTATATTAAACAATGTACTGCACCTTGTGAATCTTTCATGCTGCATTTTGAATTATACATCCCCTGTCATAAATGATTGAAGCGCTGTGATTATGCCAAGCTTTGTCTTTTTGTGTGTGTGTGTGTGTGTGTGTGTGTGTGTGTGTGTGTGTGTGTGTGTGTGTGTGTGTGTGTGTGTGTGTGTGTGAAATCTCACTATGAAACATCCACAGAACGCCTGCTTCCTAGGCTTTCAGATAAGCTGTTTGAGCATTTATTCAATCTAGCACATTTTTTGATCGGCTGTAATGTCTTTAATTCACCAATCAATCCATAACATCATTGATCGGCTCCACAGTAAAAACCGTACAGCTGCAGTATTTCCCACATACTCGTTTACCTGTGTACGGCCATCACAAATAAATTTTGACTGCTACTAAGAGATTTTGGCACTGCAACTGTTATAATAACTTCTGTAGTTGCACAGAAAGCTGCTCTGCTATAC
Organism: Hippocampus comes; assembly: GCF_001891065.2. NCBI lineage: Eukaryota > Metazoa > Chordata > Actinopteri > Syngnathiformes > Syngnathidae > Hippocampus > Hippocampus comes. The sequence continues at coordinate 1,611,099 of NW_017805841.1, read as the reverse complement.
TTGTGTGCTCTTTGTGTGAGTCTGATAATCAAGACCAGTCCCAATTTCCTTTTAATATTCCTTTCAGCATCCCACTTGACTTCATCCTGCCATGCAGGAAATATGGCTCCCAAATCCACAAGTTAAATTCTTTTGAAAAGGTTGTAACTAAAGTATTTAGTTGTATTTTATTTTCCTCTTCCATGTTTTGAAAGCAGCCACATTGTTACAAACAAGCAGAATTAGATTTTTAGTTGAAGCATACAAATTTTATATTCATTCTACTTGCAGAACTTGTTTTTGTACCTCCTATTTTCCTTGGGACATTGCAAAGATTGTTAAACATTGGCAAAGATAATTCTGTTGTTGCTAAGTAAACAGCATACAAGTTTACTTAAAATGTGCCAAGGGACTACAAATAGCAGGGGATGATCCAGGATTTTTTTTCTCTTCATGTGGGGTGGAGAAAATGGTGCAGAATTATAGTTTCGAATATCAAATAAAAAGTTGGAGCCGCTTATCCTGACGAGGGCTGCGGACTATGCTGGAGCCTATCCTAGCTGACGTCGGGCAGTAGGCGGGGTCGACCCTCCACTGGTTACTAGCCAATCGCAGGGCATAACCATTCATATTCATATTCACAGTCACACCGACGGACAATTTTAAGCGTTCTATTAAGCTGCCATGCATGTTTTGGTAATGTGGGAGGAAACCAGAGCACCAGGAGAAAACCCACGCAGGTTTGCAGACTCCACACAGGAAGGCTGGGGCCGGATTTGAACCCACAGCCTCTAAATAAGATGAAAAAAAAAATATATATATATATATATATATATATGAATAAGAATGAAATAGAGACAATAAAATAGCAGTTTTTGAAGCACAAGCACCACCTGGAAAAAAAAAACAACACGTTAATATGATTTCTTTTATTATTAATAGGAGTATTATATTTTTATTACTATTATATTTTTGTCCTTTTCGTGTGTGTGTGTGTGTGTGTGTGTGTGTGTGTGTGTGTTATTTTATCGGGAGCTGTTTATCTGACTTGTGTGCTGGCAGGTCATCTTTATTGGCTGCTGTGCTGTTTTCAGCCTCTGGCTCGCCCTGTTCAACTTGACCTCTGCATTGATTTCTATGATATGTGTTAGCGCTGCAAGGACACTGTGGTGTGTGATTTATGGCACATGTCACGTGAAGGCGCTCTCACGCACACGCACTGCACACTCCCCACTCCGCCTGAGGCTCTCAGGCAACAAATATTCTTCTCGTTCAACTGCAGTCAGCTAGACTCAAGAAAATAGCAATTCCTAAGCATATTTTGGAAGCAAAGTGCCTTTTGAGGTTTGGAGCTGTTAAAGCGTCATTTACCAAGGTAACAGTAGAGCAATGCATGAAACTGTAATGGTGCAGCTTAGAGTGAACCGAGGTGAAAGTGTCAATTGGATTTTTTTGGCGTGGCCTTTGTGGCACATGGCGACGAAAACAAGTGGTCGGGGCCCGTAATGATAGAGCGAGGATGCCACGCGGTGGATCGCTTACTCTCTTGCTTCCCACTTGCTGGTTTTCTTTGGCTTCTTAGCCATTTGTTTTTCATTTTTGACCGCTGCGAGTGCCAGCAGAATTTTGACTCCTGCGTGAGACCCTGAGCAAAGACAAAAATTAAAGCAATATTCGAATTTGCACGTGAAAATTGGTATTATACCTTGTAATGTATCATATGCTGTTGTGCACCAAACATAAGCACCTCAAGTCAAACCAATCCAAGTTTATTTATATATCCCTGAGTTATTAAAAAAAAAAAAAGTCTCGAAGGGCTTAACAAACCCACAGTTGACAAAGATTAGCAACACCCATGGGCGTCATTAGGCCTATTTTAGGGAGGCTTCAGCCTCCCTAAAAATGTCTTTAGCCCCCCTAAATAATTTCATTGCATTATTTAAAAAAAAGTATTATTTATTTTTCCTGTACTTTCGCTAATATATTGCATCAAATTCAATGTAATGTGGCCATTTTAAATTATATTTCGATACCCTGCCATTATT
>NW_017805841.1:1593627-1605936 GCF_001891065.2 Hippocampus comes | reverse complement strand
CGTGAAATTAGTGGGGGTGTTGGGGAGCCTATATTGTGTATGTATGTGATGTCACTGAAGGCCTAAGGTTGAAATGCACGGCCCGCCACTGCTAAGCATATATTAATACATTTTGGTAGAGAGGAATATAGGACTACTGTCATATAGGTTATGTTATCGGGCATCCTTCTAATTCCCTTGAACAACCAAGATTGAACTTTTGAACTCTTTGTAATTTCTATTATCTAGTCCAGTTAAAGTCCAGGGGAGGAAGCCCCATCATAGTAAAGAGGATACTAATGTGATGTGTGTAGTTCTTCATAGCCTCTTCATTTTGCTCTCAAAGTGCACGGAATTGATGGATTTTCAACAGAATGTAGAAAAAAATTCTCCCGGGGGGGCATGCCCCCGGACCCCCCTAAAGGGGCTGTGTTCCCCTTGGGGCTAAGCCCCCCTTGTTCTTGAAACCTAGTGACGCCCCTGGCAACACCCATGATCCAAACCCCCAGCCAGGGAAGGAAAAACTCAAAATCCCATTAGGGGGAAAAAAAAGAACCCTTGAGAAGGGAGCCCAGACTCCCGTTGCACCCACTCGCCAACCCTCAACACCCCTCGCGCCAAAATCCCATCCAGGATGACAATGCAGAGTGGGCAAAATCTATCACATGGCGTTGTGTTGTACAATGCTAACTAATACAGCATGGGAGTCCATTGAATGCAATGAAGCGCCGCAGGTAAACACTGTCCGTGAAGTGGTTGCTACTCAGGTCCTGACCCCGGTTGGTCGATTTCATAATCCTCCATAGCAACGCCTCCGGGGGAGTGATCCACTTCAGATCTTGTCCTAGTCAGTTCAGTGCAGAATCCATATCGTGACAGCCTCAGATTGCCATCCATCCCGCTATCCAAGCAGGAGAGGAGGGGGAATGAGGGAGGAGAAACGGTAGTAAAACAGGCCGACGTGGAGTTGGACGAAATGCCATGGTATAAAAATAAATCTCAAGTCAAGATTTTCACATTTGCTACTGAGGTAGCCGTTCTTATTTCCACGAGTAGGATGTTCCAGAGTGCTGGAGCACCCCCAGGACCCCTTAATCATATTCAATTGCTAATTTAATTTACAAAAAAAAATTGCTTATTTCATTATTACACTGTCATTGCTTAGAATGTTCCACGTCCCCACTATTAATCCCATCAAAGGCTCTGCTTATGCAATTTCACTGATCAGAAAAAAAGAAAACTTTACTACTTCCCAAAACATATGAATATAGTTACATCATCTTCCCAAACTCTTTTACTGAGGTCTTAGCACCATGAATGATGGAAACAAAACATTGAGCCAATCTAGCAACACAGAAGCTGAAATCGGAAAAAACCCACAAGTGACTGCGCTGCCAAGACACACGATATTGAATGAAGACAAAAGATTCTTGGACATAAATATATACAATAATATTTGACTCATTTCTACAAAGTTTCACATGCAGGTCCGGCGCTTTTGATAATGTTTACATCTGCAGAGAAGGCTTTGAAGGCCCTGATGGCACGCCACTGGTTTCTAACATGGCGCCTTGCATTACAATTCACAAGAGGGATTGCGGGCGTGTTGTTTTGGTGAGTAAAAGACTCGACAGCGGATATTTATCAAACTTTACGGTGTTGCTCTGTTTTCCCCATCAGTACCGCAAAATGGTCCATTGGAGGTACCCTTTTACACAAATCTGTCCTACTCAAATTTGTCACGGTTATCGGTGTGTGCGTACATTCGGTTGTCCCTTCATGTGGCTTTAATTAATTAATAAATGTTTTGCTGTGGAATCCTCAGTAGGCTATTATAAGCATTTTATAGGAGCAAGAAAAGATGGTGGCGAGCGTGATGCGCAGGGTGGGGGGTTTGAATGAGACGTGCACTGCCTCAAACCACGCTGCTGTCAGGCTCTCGTGTGGTATTAATTGAATGTGCGCGTGTGCGTGCTTGTGTGTGTGTGTCTGTGGGCCGATGAAAACAGGGTCACAGTGCGCTTCACCTTAAGGGCACTGTTCTTAATGAGATGAATAAAACTCCGTGACAGCAGTTTGATCATGTCAAAGAGATTAAAAAGAATGCACAAATGCAACTTTACACACAAATCATAATCCTTCAAAATTCTATCCACCAGAGATGTGGTAGAAGTCGAAAGCGAATGAATACATGGTGACACCAAAAAGCGCTAGCTAAGCCTCATTGGCCAAAAAGAGCTGGTGTCACTAATGAGCTCTCAATTAGTAGCGAGATTCACTTACAGGCACACGCTAATGACACACGTTCATGCCGCATTGTTTACATCCAATTACAATGAGCGCATACAGATACTTTGTTGTGAAACCTCACATGTGTGGCGCGCATACACATGCACTCACACATACGCACACACATGCAGGATGCGTGCTCACTGAGCTGCAGATTAGGATAAATGCCAGCAGATTTTGACCCGAGGTAATAACGCCTCATAGTCTTTACACACATGCACACGCAAGCATGCACACAAACGTGCATGCTATATGGGCTCACGCAAACACACCTACACACACGCAGTAGAATAAAGAGTCCAAAAAAAAAAAAGCTGCTGCTTGGTGTGTGATCACAAGCAGATGGCAGAAGGATTAGCCAAGTGAAAGAGTCGCAGCTACAATTTGATGTGGTTAATATGTAATAATTGAAGGAAGGCAGTGAGCACACTAAGGCTTGAATGACTGAAGATTTCTTATCGTTGACTATAATGTCATTAAAGGCAATTCAAAGTTGATCAAACGATGATGTAATTCATCAAACGATGATGTAATTGCAGCACAGCAGTCGCTAGCAGTTTTTTTTTTCCGACTACAAATTGGTTCCGCGTAAAGATGTATTTCAACAGACAGTCATTGAACAAATAAAAATGAAAATAGAAATCACCATCATGCTGATTAGGCGGAGTCCCGCACATTTTGTGTTCCATAGCATACCTGTATAGCGTGTTGTAAAAATTCTGCATTTCTCAGTTTCACTGCTTCCATTTCACTTGTTCTTTTATTGTACTTGAAGATAGACTTTTGTGCATTTTACAAGTGACTAGTTTATCACCACTCAGTTGCTGAAACCCTACCTCACATCCATATGAGTATTTTAAGATCAGCGGCAATCGGCATAGCTAAAGTTAGCTTGGCCTACCACTATTCTCATCCACATCCAGCCAATTTTTGTAGTTTAGGACCTGCGCAGATGTAGGATGACTGGTGGACTGGACATTCCACAGAGCATTCTAATCTGGTAGTAGCAGCAGCAGCAGACGGGCCAGTTGAAAGCCTTATGTAAATTGGCCGATTGGAAGTAGCGATGCCAAAAGCACATGATAAGCGGTTGGTTGACTTCAAGCAATAAATGTCGAATCGTCGACTAAATGGTTCAACCCCGAGTGCACACATGGGGACAAATTTGAGCATTTGCCCTCCCATGCAGTCCACGCCAGCAGGGGCCTGATTCTTTGAAAGATTATCCTGTGGTGTGGAATGTGTTTAGAGGGATTTTAAAATCGCTATGGGTGTAACTCGCTTCAGGCTCGACGTGCACGCACGCAAGCCCGCGTGCGCGCGCACGCACGCACGCACGCACACACACACATGCGCGCACGCACACAAACAACACTCTGGAGGAGTGAAACAGGGAATGGGAAACTCAACTCGTCTGCCCCCAGTGGTGCCGCGCCATCTGCATGTTCATGAACCATGTCAAAACATAATTGATTCTGTGTGTGTGTCCTGAGAGCTGACTAACAGCCGTTTCGACGTTCGGTTCGTATTTTGTGTGAGGGTTTGTACATCGCAGTGGAGATCACTTTTCGGAAGCAACCACATTTGAACAAATTACTTTCAAACAATAACTTTTCCGTTATGCACAATGTAAAGTGTCCACTGCTCTGATGGAAACAAAGAACCCTATTGGATGTGGTTACTTTATTGGGTGATTAAAATTTTCCCAAAGCACCTTACTATGCATAAAAACAATATTCAGAGGATTGGAAAAAAAATACAGATTAAATCTCACAAAATATTGGAGAAATTTTATTTTATTGATATATTTCAAATTAAAATGATAAAATACAGTATTGAATATTTTCTTGACTCACAAAAGTCTAACTGCCTTTTAGTGCCCACCAGTGCAATTATATCACAGTAAATGAGAAATAATAAATCTCAAAATGTAAATGTGAAAGTGGTTTTAAAAATGATTACATCGTTGAAATAATACATACAATATTTAATAAATACATATTTTTAAAAAGCCATATTTATACACTGCATATTTATGCTGTACTAAAACAAAATTTCATTTTTCATAATTACTTATGTTTTAAACCTATTCCACAAATTATTTTTTTACGCAACATATGAACTTGGACCTTTCTTTTCATTTGTTTTAAAAGCAGAATGCAAATGTGTAAACTTATTGAAAACTAAAAATAGTAGTCATTTTTTGTGCAGAAACAGTAAAAGAAAATGTAATAATATTCAAACTGATTACAATTTATTAAAATAGATTAAAATGAAATTTTAAAAATACTAATACATTTTTTGGAGTGAAGTAACAGTAAAAAAGAAAATGAAACAAAATAAAATCGATTATAATGTGATTCTGATAATTTTCATTTTAATCATTCAAATTTAAATACAGTAAATTGTGTTCGAGTGGTAGGCACATCTTTTAATCTATGATCCACACTTGACAAAAGATGGCGAATTATTGTAAATAGTGTTTTATTACAGCAGGCCCCAGTTTGAGAACGTCAACAGAGCCGTAATCCACCAACGTCGCCACCTTCTGTTGCACGCGCACGTTGAGCGGCAGGGTTCACGCTCACACGCAATGGGGGCATGCCTTTGCCCGGGCATGCATGCCGTCTCGTTCCACTTCTGCCTGCATTTGCATAATCTGCATAATGATGCTGGCTTTAATTGCCTCCGCCCAGGTAGGGGATCATGTGGTTAAGTGGGAGATCATAATTATGTAAATAATTGGCCTGACCACAGCAAGCTGCTACTCTCTGCCATCCATCTGGGGAAAGAAAGACGCAGAGGGGAAGTTAGGGCTGAAGGAATGAGGACAGGTAGAGAGAGAATCAGTATCACACCCACCTGCAATAGGTCACAATAGGTAAAAAAAAAAAAAAAATTATAATATATATATCACATTATTTTGAACACATTAAAGGCTATTAAAAGGTTATATAAGGTATTAAAGCCTTTTAAGTATTCCTCAGCACCTGTTCTCACGCTCTCATTGTCAAAAAATGAGAAATGGGAAGCTATCATATAACATGACTATGCGGAAACAAAACAAAAAAAAACCTCACACACTTATTAAAATAAGAGGCCAAGTGTGCCTGCTTAAATCTATTTATTTGTGGCATCCATTTGACGTTTATTGTAAAGCAAAAGACAGGCTAAAAGAAATTAGCAAAGATATTAGATGTTGTCTAAACCTTAAACAACAGCGACTTCAATGTATTCTCTCTGCTTTGTGTTTAGTTAGGGACCTTCTCTGCCACTTATTCTCATTGTTAACATCTTGTGGATCTAATTTCTGTCTGGCATGCTGTGATACAGTGTGATACAATACTACATTGAAGGCGTGAAACTCTATAATTTTAGACGTGCCTGTTTACTATAAAATCTCATTTCAAAAATGATCACCTAAAAGCTCGCGAAATAGTGGGGGTGCAAATAATGAACCGTGATATAGCGGTAGAGCCCCTGTAGTGCCCTCAAATGTGAGAAAAGAGAGTCACTTTTGCCGATGCACTTTTTAGCCATTGACTCAACAATGGAAGACCAGCAAGAGATGTTATAATAGGAGTACACTCACACGGGAGCTGTTGTCGGCCACAGCTCACGCCTAAACACTTGCACCACCCTGCCACGCCCCAGGAACATTATCTAAAACACAAACACTACAATACACACTGTATTTTCTGTATATTTTGTGATGCAAAGTTCAAAAACATTTACAATGAATTAAAACATTGTATTTTGACAAGTTTAATTGTGTTGAAAGCATATTGGAGGTATACTGTGTATTATACTGCGATTGGCTGGCAACCGGTTCAGCGTGTCCCCCGCCTACTGCCCGAAGACAGCTGGGATAGGCTCCAGCACCCCCCACGACCCTAGTGAGGATCAAGCGATTCGGAAAATGAATGAATGAATGAATACTGTGTATTATATGGTTACTCTATATTGAGGATTTTCACCTACTGTTTGTGGTTCTGGAACGTAAAGCAGGGTTCGCAGTAGTCCAGAATGCTCACACACACACACACACACACATACACACGCACACACATACACACACATGAATACAAACACATACACAAACACTAACACGCACACACGCTGCACAGATGGTAAAGGCAGTGGCCCTTTCACACAGACAAAGGGAAGGTAATTCTCTCTGCAGGACGTGCTGGGAGGCCAGGCGGGAAAAGAGCAGCACACATCCACACTCCCCACCCTGCTTCCTCAACTCAGGCCCCCCTGGGCCAACAAACATCACGGTCGTATACTGACAAAACGTGTGTGTGTGCGTGTGTGTGTGCGTGTGTGTGCGTGCGTGCGTGCGTGTGTGTGCGTGCGTGCGTGCGTGCGTGCATGTGTGTGTGTCAGAGGAGGGATCATAAGAGTGGGGAAAAATGAGCAAGAGATAAGATGCAAAAGGGAAAGTACAGAGACGGGTGGTGCTAATAAACAGGATTACCGCTTGTCGTTATAGCGCTGTGTGTGTGTGTGTGCGCGTGTGTGTGTGTGTGTGTGTGTGTGTGTGTGTGTGTGTGTGTGTGTGCGCGCGCGCGCGCGTGGAGAAAAACTGATTGTAATTATGACAGAGAGGCAAGGGATTTTGTTAGCTTGTGTTGTTCTTGGGCGTGTGTGTGCTGTGTATGCTGTGGCAGCACATGATGGACGTAACTGGTATAGTGGTACCTTGACTTACAAAAGACCCAATTTATGAGGATTTCAACATTATCCTAGCGAACATAATAAACACTGCAGATGAGGTGACTGACGTTAAAATATGTTTCGGTAACCTTTAAACAACTGCAACAGCTACAACAACAGCACTACTAACAGGCATATATTCTCTCCCTTTTATGGGAACAATAACTATTATTATATTACTTTTACGGGGGGGGGCAAACAATGAACCGCGATATCACGGGGTCCACTGTCGGTGAGAAGGCTCTCTTGTCTGTAAAAATCTATGTCAACAAATTGGAGGTCGCCTACTGCCAGGAATGTGTTGTTTGAAAGCGTAGTCTCTACCGTAGTAGCCAATCTGTAGAATGCACATAAATGCCGGGTTAAACTCGCAGGTCCACCCACGTCTGTGACTCGGCCCTGTTTGTGATCTCCCACCTGACCGAAGCGGCAAACAGGCGTCTCATTTTCATTGGTCGGGGAAAGGGAGGAATACATTTGAATAATCAGACGCTGGGCTTCATGACTGATCGTATACTTCTGTGTGTGCTGCATGCGCGTATATGACTACTGTATATGTGTTAGGGCCACATGCAAGCACTTCCTTCTGTGTGTGTTTTTTTTTTTTTTTTTTTTTAGTTTACGGGCGCATCTTCGACTGACATGAATGGAGTGTGCGCTGCCCAGTGCGTGTGTGCGCGGATTGCATACAAATGTGTGCATGCTTGCGTGTGTGATGGATAGAAGGCTTTATGAGAGAGGAATAGGCTAATGACCGGGTCTCCAGAGGCAGTAAAGAATCCTGCAGCGATTACTGCCACACTTCATAATAGCCTCTGTGCTTGGCCTCTTTTCGATGGTGCGGGGGCAGGAGGGGGGGCTGTGCAGTGTTACCCATCCTGACAATACACTGCACTATGCGCTTCGACCCCCCCCCACCCCCCCATGACCACCACCCCCGAACAACACACGCATAGACAGAGCATGATCCATCAGTCTCCCATGCACCTGCAGGAAATGCGCATACTCTCGTGTACGTTTACAATCTATCAGTCACTCTAATTCTGCGCACACGATGAGCGCGTGCGCACACACACACGCACGCACGCACGCATGCACACAGCAGTGAATCTGTTTAGGTCACAGAGGACGGAGGTGAGACACCACCCACCTCAGAGAGTGTCTCACTGTGCACAGCCCCACCATAAATCATGTCAGGCTACACATGTCCCCGTAGACACACACGCGCACACACACACACACACACACCCCCCCCCCCGCCTCCCCCCTGTGTAGGTTTGAGCACAACAGCCACGGATTGGGAGGGATTGCAAGAGCCTCGTTCGTATGTTTTGTTGCCTCTTTCAAGCGCTTGTTGAAAGGCTGCCTGTGCTCATCTATGAGCTTTTTGTGTGTATTTGTGTGTGTTATTAAGCAGGTACGTTAATTAGGGGGAAGCATAAAGGCTCGACTGGCAGTTGTATTGGTGTGTCCTGGAGAAAAGGTGGTGCGAGGTTAAAAGTCGCAGGTACAAATTCATGCAAAGCAGCTGCAAAAATGTGTGTGCTGGTGAGGCAGGTATGAGGGGCTGGAGCTTCCTGCCATTCAAAGTAGTTTGATGGTCTTTTGACCCATTTTCACTCAATTTGTCCAAAAGGTCACCCGGACTACAGTGCCTGAAACACTGGATTGCAGATCACCCACAGTAGGTGCGATCCATCTGATATCATGTCAAAGGCAAAAGATAAGCAGAGCTGCATCTAGTTTTGCTATATGCACTGATTAGTGCTAGCTTCTGATAATCGGCACGTTCATGTAGTAGTTTTCAACGAGATTGTGTATTTATATTTGAAGATCTATCCATGCGCCATATATACATAATGTAGTGTATATGGATCGTGGCAGCCAATAGCAATGCAGACTTGCCTTTCAATGACTCTACGCCACAGCTCCGCTCCCAGGAGCCGAGAAGAAGAAAGTATGTCTGCGCGTATTAGCTGACACCTGTGACAGTAAGGTCCCACGAGCTATTTTAAACTTGCTTTAATACAACCAGTGTAACCAAAACACATTTGGATGCAATTTTTCGTGATAAACCAAATACACTTGAATTAAATTGTGTCTCTGTTAGTATAGCTCAGTGCTGCTCAGCTTTTTGTGGCATAATGTCAACCTCAAATTTGAACTTGCCTGCATGCGTATAAAGTAAAAACCCAAGAAAAGAAAGCATTGGTGAGCACCAAAAGAGTATGACTTCAACTAGCAGATATGTTGACATGATGACATGAGCATCACGTCTTCAGTGCCCTTTAGGCCTGTGTGAGCGATCAGCACGGTGTGTGCATGCATGTGGAAAGGCTTGGGGGGAGGGTTGGGTGGTTGGGGGGATTCACCTCTTCCCTCCTCTCTCCATCCCTCGTTCCCCCCCAGGGAGCATCAGTGGAGCAGGTGCTAGTTTCCCCACCCACCCCATCCATCCTCCCTCCCCTTCCAAGCCTCCCTCCTCCCTCCTCCCTCCTTCTTCCTCTCTTGTCCTTCCCACATCCACGCAGCCGCTGTGTTTTGTCACAGTTAAGAACGAGATGGGCTAAAGCCGAGGACTGCTTTTGCTTCCTTATTTTCTTTTAGGCGGTAAGTTATCTGTCTTATGCATTCTTTTATTTTTTTTTAATGCCTAAATGCTGCTTGTCCAGTTAGGCTCGCAATGATGTTTATACACAGCTTTGAGTTGTCTGTGTTGACTTGATGGCGATTGCAATGGATATTTATCAGGGCTACACTTCTCGATTTGAACACCTTAACTGCTGTTTGCTTTAATGGCATTACGCATGTGTTTTCTTTTTATGGCAGTGGAAATGGCTCTTTTAGGCGGCAAGTTGTCTGTTTCATACTTTTTGTTTTATTTTATTTTTTCATGAAAATGCTGTCCAATCTGAGGCCTCTCAATGATGTCTGCTTTGGGATTAAAAAAAAAAAAAACAAGAAAATGTAACAAAATAAGGAATATATTACTAACAAATTACAAAATGATCTCCCAAGAGAACAGGAAAATCAAGATTTCTTAAAACATGTACTAGCTAACCTCAAGTCTACCGACCAATGTCTTATTTTAGTCTAAACTGACTCCTAACCGGTAATGAAATCTCAATCACAATATTTTTGTGGCAAAAAAAAGAAAAAAATCTGACTCACAGGCTGCCTGGTAAAAAGAAATATTTTGCCAGAAAGAAAACCAAGCATATTTTTTCTTGATTTGCAATACCTAATCTGGGTTTTTACTTTTTTTTTTCTTGCAGTGGATACACAGCTTTCAGTTGTCTGTGTTGACTTGATGTCTATTGCATGAATTATTCATCAGTGTTGCACTTTTCTGTTTCATTTCATTTTCATATGTATTTGCTATGGAAATGATGCAGTGTGTGTAACTCAGCAAAGTGTGATTTGTGAGTGTGAGTATGAGGGTATTCAGTAAAGATCTATTCTCTTTCACGGAAGTGCAAGTACAGAAACCGGAAGTCACTTTGATTCCATTTGTCACACATGCCGAAAATATGTAGTGGGAAGAATTGAATTCAAAAAGGGTTGGAATGGTCTGGTTGATTATATTTGTGATATTTGTCTGTGCCTACAAATGCAGCAAAGCGCGTTTGAACCTCATGAAAGCCACGTTGTGTTGCCTTTATTGCCAAAAAGCAGCACGTCCGGTTTGAGCGTGTTCACAACTGACTGGCGGTCAGGTGTTTGTTAGCTCGTTAGGCAGCTTCCGCTGGACGCTCTCTTTCCCGTCCAACCTGTTGCTGAGCAAACAAATGCTCCCATCTGTGGCAAACCCGATTTAATGGATGCAAATTGGGCCTCAAGCGATTTACAGTAAGGTTAGAATTACTTGGTGTGAGGATAGTTAGCTACCTATGTAGATAGATGGATAGCCATCGAGGAAAACTGATAGACAGCCAGCTAGCTAGCTAGCAAGATAGATAGAAGATGATGTGTCTGTCAGTGGAGTGGGGCAGTGATAGCAGCCACTGAAACTGCTCGTCCACCCTCCTCCTCAGTTTGTCCAGGCGAAAAGCGTTTCTTGAAGTTTCCCTCCCAGCACATAACTTCATAAATGATCTGCTCCCAGCCATGTGGGGATAAGTTTAGAATTAGTTTGGGCTTGTTGCTGTCATGGAGTCTCCCCACATCTCTCTACCCCATGGCTGTGATGCAGGGTGTCATCCCGCAATACCCACGGGACTCAAGGGAGACCTTTAACAGTGACTGTATTGTTGGCGTCAACTAGACAGACGCCACCGGGTGCATTAGCAGCAGCCAAGCGGATCACTTGGCTATTGTGTGCGTGTGTGCGTGTGTGCGTGTGTGCGTGTGTGTGTGTGTGTGTGTGTGTGTGTGTGTGTGTGTAGACACAGCCTGCAGGTGGAGTTTGACACACATACACACATGCACACACATACACACGCACACACACACATACACACACACACACACACACACACACACACGTGTGCACCCCCATGCACCATCTGACCTGCCATGGACCAGCTGCTGCAGGGGTTACCAAGTCAACCTCCAATCTCTTTAATGATCCTCTTCTCATATTGATATACTAAAGTAGCCCACTTGCTAACACACACACACACACACACACACACACACACACACACACACACGCACGCACGCACATGCACGCACACCCTTCATCCCCTCTTTTGGCTGTAGTAGCCGTGTGTGTTTGCTAGTCATTCATGCATCGAGAGGCAGTTTGTTTTAATTGACATACCAGGAAAACAAGTTTGGTGACAACTTGTTGCTGGGCAGAATTCGTAATTCTTGGATCAGCTCAGGTGGAGAGGTGTTTATTACCAATAAGTTTGGAATTGTGGCTGTAGTTTGCAGCATCATCTCACATGTATCTTTGGCATTTTTGGCAGCTTATTTATACCTCTAAATTCATCACTTTTCAGGAAAACAAACAAAAAAAAAACCCCGCCATGTTTGTTCAAACCTTAACTTTGGATCATCAAAGAGAGCAAGCCACACACTTTAGATTGATCAGTCATTTGTAAAAATAACACACACATGGACACTGACCAATAGAAGCAACTGAAACAAACACTACATTTCACCAAATTGACATGGTAAGTTTTGGCCTGATACCAGCAGTGGAGACGAGCCAGTTTACAGGAATGAGGTGGTTCAGCTGGGGTCCTGGAAATACGACAATAACATCTCTTTAAACACTTAAAAGATCATGATCAACCCAAGGCTGAGCAAAGAGCAACTTGCACCACTTGTCATTAGTGGGTCTCAGGTGGAGAGGTGAGAACCTTTAAACTCGTC
>NW_017805841.1:1558627-1588627 GCF_001891065.2 Hippocampus comes | reverse complement strand
TCCTGTCGGGTGTGGTGCCTGGTGTTTTTATTTTGTTTGTCCCCCTCGAACTTTATGCTGGCTATGGGGGCAAAGGTGAGGGGGTGAAGGGTCACTGTCGGGAGCTACCCCCCCCCCCTTACACACACACACACACACACACACACACACACACACACACACACACACGCACACGTACTAACGCCTATACGAAGGAAGAATGACTAGAGCACACTGAGAGAGAAAACTGGGAAGCTGTAACGAGTGACAGAGACGACAAGTATGGGGGGGTGCTAGGTGTGGGATTTAGAGGAGGGTAATAGATGGAGTGGGAGGGAAAGGAGGAGGGGGTACTAGTGGATGGAGAGGAGGAGGAGGAGGAGTGGGTTGAGAGGAGGTCACGTGGCCACACGGCAGCTGCAAGGCTGGGGGGGGATGAGGAAGGGTGGTGGGGGGCAGAGTCACAGAGGAGCACAGACGACGAACAGGCGGAAGAGTGAGCAGGACGGTGAGTGTCTGCTTGTTTGAATTATGCACACATGCACATGTTACTATGAAATGTGCATATGTGTGTATGTGCATGTGTATATGGTGTGTGTGTGAGTGTGTTTATGTGGTGCTGGACTGTCATGGGAATATGGCAGCAAGATTGTGGCGAGCAAAAGAAAAGAAAAAGCAAGCAGCGTGTTGTTGTTGGCTTTAGTGAAATGAGCTCCCGGCGTGCTGAGATAGATGAGAGTGAAGGAAGAGATGGGGGAGGAGGAGAGGAGGAATGGGGGGAAGACGAAGGCGGGATGCCGAGGAAGAGAGAGAGTGCATCGATACTCTTATCTTCTCAACCTCAGCAGAGCCTCATCAGGATCTTTTTTTCCCCCCTCATCCCTCTCTTTGTTTGTTACTCTTCTTTTCACTCAAACTTGTACTCAGGGTAACCATGTACAGTTACTGTACGGAAGTACATTTGCCAGCTATCTACATGGAGTGTCTGCACTAACTTTGGCCCCTCTGGTTGTACATGCTGTGTGTATATTTGCATGTGTACACATGACAGGGTGTTCAGCTGCAAGTTGACAGTCTATTTCTCTCCAATGGCTCTTTTTGTGACTTTTCTTTTAGCATGTATGTGAAAGTACTCACACTCTGTACTGTGCAGATACTTGTGTTTAAAAAAAAAAAAAAAGGTATGCTGATTCCACTCATTTACATAGTCTGGTAAATTTCCAAAATATGTTTCTTTACAACTGACATTAGTTTTCACACAAAATGCTACTAAATAGTTGAGCAAAAAAAAAGTTCAACTTTTTTCGGGGTGCTGTGAGCCCAAAATCATAGTTGTAGCAGTTCGACAGTTTCTCATAAATTCATTTGTTCATAAAAAGACAAATTTTCAAAATATGCCACTTTTTAAACTTTTTTGTACAAAATCCAACTGATTGTTGAGCAAAAAAATTTTTTCCCTTCTATATTTTCGCGCAAACTGTCTTTTTTTTTTAGGTTGTTGTGAATCGACAGAATTTACTTCCAGACAATTACAGTTACATTTTATATGGCAGTATATATATATTTTAATCCCAATACTTTAACGCAACAGTTTAGTTTAGGGTCTCAATTATGACATAAGACGAGATAGATATGTTTCTCACACATTTTTAACGTATTCCTCTCTTGCTCGCTCAGTTCTTACAAGCTAACTTCAAGCTGTTTAGTTGTCTCTGCAAAGAAACTAAGAAAATTAGCAAATGCAAAACAATAGTCTGCTCGCGTGCAAACCATCATAAATGGGCTAACGGAATTTAACAGATGTCACAGCAATTGATAATAATTATAACATGAATAATAACAATGATACTGTGGCACTCACAAGGTAGTGAGGACAATGGCACTTAGATTTTTGGAAGCAGAAGAACAAGCTTACGTCTTATTCACACCCCGCAAGTGTTGGCAAGTCATTAGTCAACATGTCATGCACAATCACGTTGTCACATTGAAGCCAAACTTATCACAGCAAATTGAATAAAATGTAAGCTAATAATGAAACAATTCAAACAACGACAGAAGAAACAATTGACACAAAACATGCTTTTAAACACGATTTGCATTCTTAGTGCTGCAAAGCATGCTGGGAGCGCATCCAGTCTCCCAGCAATGCTACAACACCTTTATTAATACAGCACTTTTAAAAACACAGGTTTAAAAAGCGAGGAAAAGAGAATACACAAAACAAAAAATCCTTTCTGGAAGACTGAGCTGTAAACCTAATGGACATTAGCATGCTACTGTTGTTACAAACCTTCAAACAACTCCTTCAACACTCACAGAGCAACAATCCATCTAAACAGGACATACGACAGTACTCACATACATATATAGTCTGCTACTCTGTGCGAACAAAACACACAAAAAAAAAAAAATACTGGCGCTTGGTTGGCGACCTTCTCAGCCTCGTCTTCCCCTTCTTTGAATATTACCATAAGACCTCACAATGTGGTGCTACACCGAAGACGTGCAATTCTGAATACGGAGGTGTCAGCATCCTGTATAGCCCCTGTCCACCCCCACCACAAGAAAATAAACGCTGCTTAAAAATATCTGATAAATGTTTTGTGTTGCTTTAAAAAAAGTCACAGCACCTTCTACTGGCCTGGCATGCATATTACAACCATTTTTGCATTTTTCAAAGAAAATGTGGCTCTTTCGATTCGGTTAACATGATGAGTAAAACATTGCACAGTGTCCAATGTGTTTACCACTGTTTATCGCTTTTGTGTGCGAAGGGTGATCGTGTGTGTCTTTGTGTGGTGGTAATGAGGTCATGGCTGTGGTGAGCGAGCAGGGGGGTAGGGTGGTAGTTGTAGTGTAGGGGGCTGCTGGCTAATTCCAGCTGTAATTAACATTAGTGGGTGAGTGAAAGGGTTAGAGAGGAGGCGGTGGAGGGTTTGGGACAAAGGTTGCTCCAGCCTATGTTTGCGCTAAGTGTGCCCACTAATCAATAGATTATAGATTCAAGATCAGCCTAATTGGCCCCAGGGAAATTTGTGTTTGGACGTCACATGAAAAGCTACACGCAATTACGTTGCATTAACGGACATAAAAGCATCTACACGTGCACTCGCCTCCTTGTGTTCCCCTTGCTTTTATGTGGGAGGCACACAAATAGACTTCTTATTGCTTTTCAGGGATCTTGGATGCAATCAGAATTGTGAAATGGTTACCTGAATGCGCCACATAGGAGATGAGCCTGATTTATGTAGGCAAGCAAAAATAGAATTGCGCATACAATGGGACCTTGACAGATGAGTTGAGTTTATTGCATGACCAATATTGGAAGTCAATCTACTCAGAAATGAAATACATTTTTTCCCTTTGAAAAGCATTGGAAATCAAACTGTACAAGTCTTCCCAAATGCACCACAATTTGTTTTGTATTTTGATAAAGAAAAATAGTGCTGCATTGAATAAAAAGATAATCAGAGAATGTAAATAAATTAATTGCCTTTTTTCAAATGAACAGTTTAGGGCGAGGGATATATATTCAAACTTATTTTACTTGCCCCACACACTTAAGACACATTTAAACTTATCAAAATATATTAAAATCTATTAAAACACATTTTTTAAATTGTTCCTATTGGCACATGAGTTCAATCTCTCTCTGCCTTACAGAGTTCTCCGCTAAAGAGCTGCTTTTGTGTCTATCAGTTCAAGTCAAAGTGTCAAACTCAAGGCCCGGGGGTCAGATCCGGCCCGCCACGTCATTTTATGTGGCCCACGAAGGCAAATCATGTGTGTCAAATTCCATGATCCTAGCTAAAATCTGGACATTTTGCAATAATGTTGTTACCCTGTTTATACTCACTTGAACACTAAATGAACAAACAACAAAAAAATAGTTGATTGATTTCAAAACTGGTCATCCACCCATTTGTTGTGTACAAGTAAGAATACAATGACATGATTAAACATTTATTCGGTTTCACTGTCATAAAGGCCCTCCAAGGGAAGACGTAGCTCCAAAGTGGCCCACGACAAAAATGTGTATGACACCCACGGTTTAAGTTTACTTTAAACTGACAAGCAAAACTGTTTAAGATTGTCTATTAAAATACCAAAACGTTGAAACAAGCCATACATTTCAGGAAATGAAAGTCCGCTAACTTAATGCTAACATACTGTTCAAGCTACTTTACATTCCTACCTGAGCAAGATGAATGAATGCATTCTAGAAAAGTGCCTCAATGCAAATTTAAACCTAAGTTTAGCATAGGTTAGTCCTGACCAACTTTTATGAAAGGCTGTTATCTATAATCCTAAAGGCAGCAATATTTAAAGCATCAGGTTATTGTAGAAGAGTTTCCACGTGAAGACGCTTGAAAGTTTCATGCTGTCCACCAAATACACAGCATACAGCAATGCTCACTGGAATATAATTCCCTACAAACCTCTTGGAAAAAGTGTTTTTTCCACTTCTTTCTTCAACAGTGACACACTTTGTACCAATATGCCTTCATTTGTGATGGCGCTTCCTGTTGGATTCTTGTGTCTTTGTAACGGTCAAGGGGTGGCGCTGTGTCAAATAGAGTGCTGAAATTTGGAAAATTGATTTGATGTATGAGCAAAATTAGTTATGAGATTGTCAGGGAACAAAATAACCCCATAGTCAATTCAGAATCATTGGATTTGTATTGAATTTGATTCAAATGAATATTAAACTGTCCGGTGTAGGTGTCATGTCATGAAGCTTACGGTGCGCCTTTGTGCTTCTCCACTCACAGGCATGAGCCATGAGTCCACCAAGTCGCCGCCATTAGGAATGGTCTCCACGGCAACTCGCACCACGGCCACTGTCAGTCCCCTCAGCCCTCTGACCAATGGGAGCGCACTCGCCCAGTCTTCCAACTCCGGATTCGCTGCTGCCCTGCGCAAACTGGCCAAACAGGCTGAGGATCCCCGAGGTGAATGACACGAGGCGACTGTTTGTTCATCGTCAAAAGTCATCTTTGGTGTATCATTTGAATCATTTTGATTTTATTTTTCGAATGAATTTATTATTTTAACATATTTTTCTATTCGTGAGGAATTTCACCTAATATTTGCATCTTAATTAAAAAAAAAAAAAAAAATTAATTTGTTCCATGACCATGCTCTGAACTCACAGCACTCTTATCCCAAAACAACTTTCCCCATTGTAAAGTGTTAGAATGCCATTAATCCGTTGCAGCCCCACCAAAAACAGCTGCGAAAATTAGAATGTGTTTTAAATAAGAAAAACATATGAATGAACATGAACTGATGGAGGTCGGATGTTGTAAAGTGCATTGCTGCCATCCAGCAGCGATCTGACACTCACTCATAAGCCAAACTTTTGCTCGCAACTAGACCTGTGACGATAATTACTCTATCGACGTATTGTTCAATGAATTAAATTGACATGAGTTTTTTTCCTGCAGAGAAATTAGTTTAATTGCACCAAGAATTTTGACTGAGGGTTTAAAATCAAATGTAACAGTTGCAATCATTCACTGGATGTGTGTGCGTGTGTCAGGCCATTTTTTTCTGACCTCTCTGTCTCTCCCTTTTTGCCTTTCCGTTCATCGCCTAATAATGAGAATCTAATTAAGGCCAATTATAACAAGCTCTCTTCCTGCGGCTTCCCGTCACTCTTTCTCTTCTTCAGTGTCTCTTGGCAGCCTTCCTCTGCTTCGTTATTGTCCTCCTTTTGTGTTTCTGTGTGTGTACGCTGTTTAGTCAGTGTTGCATTAACCAATTTTGTGGGTCCCTTTTTCAACCAATGCATAATGGTACGTGTCTCTTTTTTTGCCCTTTTTCACACTGCAACTTTTGACATTTTATAGTGTTAGACCTGATCTCATCAGGCTTCCCAGTGGTTTTCTGAAAAAGCCTCATGATTTATTTTGAGGGGCTCGTTTGTGAAACTTGAAAAGGAAAAAATCCTACATTTACAAGTTTGAACTACTGTCCAATAATAAAAAAAAAACATTTGGTCCCAGTTATCTCCTTTTTTTTATTATCCAATGAAAATTCCAAGTACTTTTGATTTTTTTTTCAATTTCTAATCACTATCCAATGAAAATCTACATAAAGAAAAATCATCATTACTGTGTATGGAAAAACTCAGCCCCCACAATTTTATTCCATATTTTACCTGAGTCCAATGAAGATCTTGATTTCTTTCCATTTTGTTTTTCATTTCCATCTCAATCAAACTCAGGTTTGGCCCTCAGCGGTGAGTCATCACCCGTGTCTTCGCCCGCCACCAGCCACAGCTCACCGGTCAGCACGCCGAAGCAGGCCACACTAGGGCCTCTCTTGGCTCAGTCCCGGGGCCACGCCATTGTCCCGAGCACCCCTCCCGTGGTCACCATTGCGCCTACCAAGACTAGCAACGGCCTGTGGAGGGCCGAAGGACGACAGGTAAGGATGAAGAGAGGCCTGAAATGTTTTTTTTTTTTTTTTTGGTTTTGTTTTTTAAACTCACTTGTATATCAAATCAACTGTCCCCATTAAAATACAATTAACCCATTCCACACCCCAGAAATTTGACTTTCAATATTCAAATAGCTTTATAGAAATCCATTTGAGCATTTATTTGATACCGACGATATCCATCTTAAAGTCCAGGTACAAGTATGCTCTTTGTCCTCATGAGTAAGACAATTCAGCACACTAGTCAAGTAGAATCACTGTATTTTAATAGTAATGTTTATTTCCATCACTGCCACGGTATGACTTTTCTGCACGCATTTTGCACTAGATGGCAGTTGTGTGATATGCATGTTAACATCGTAATAGTCAACATCTTGTCAAAATGTATGCGTGCGTGCGTGTGTGTGTGCGTGTGCGCGCGCGCATGCATGTGTGTGTCTGACCCTCCTCCACCCCATAAGGCATAAAGACATGAAGAGGGTCTTGTGTGCATCTGAAGATGTTTACTCATGGAGGGGCAAGTTTTTTTTCCCAGACAATACAAAAGCCCCCTCCACCACCACCGCCGCCTTGGTATACCCTCTTGGATAAGAGATGCCTTTCTCCTCCTTCACAAAGACCACTCTGTGGCTCTGCCCACCGGAGGGGCAGTGGGGGGAGGTCTCCTATTCAGACGTGTAGGCATAACAAGAGGGAGGCGGCAATGAAAGAGAATAGGATGTGAAGGAGGGAAGTGATGGGGAGCAAGAAAGGCCAGGAGAGTAAAGGCAAGCTCACGATAGGTTGGCGACGATCGGGTGTTATGTGCATTTGGTTCGACAAGTTGTCAATTAGATCCCACAAAAGCACAACAAATTACAGCCTGCTCTGTCCATAGAAAATGTTGCAGTTTCTGAGTCTAAATTTGGACTTGCGGTTCTTTAAAATTAGTATGATTGCACCAAGATAGACACTTTTTGTTTTTTTTTTTATATCAACCATTATAAATACCAAGGCATCTGAAAATGGTGATCCTTTTATAACCAAGTAGATCCAATACAGGGGTAGTAGCGGAAATGTGAAATAAAATTAAATAAAGTAAAACTACCAGACAGGATAAGCAGCAACAACGATATATGGCAATTGTAACTGAGATGAGAAAAATGGAACTGAAAATCCATCAATTCATCCATTTTCTAATTCACTTATTCTCAAGAGGGTCGCAGGCGGCATTGAAAATGCCGGGCAAAAATGATTAAACCAATAGTGGCCAGTCGGCAGGTTCCACCCTGAACTATTTGCCAGCCAATTGCCATGAAAGCAGCAGAAAATAAAATTAAAACAAATAACGGTTACCAACGGTCACTGATTGTATGTGATCACTGCAGTAGTTTTCCACTGCAGGATAACGAGAGAAACTACTCATGGAGTCTGAATTTGCTTTTCGTGAGCGCTGCATTCAAATACATTAAAACTTAATTCAAAGTGTGCATATGTCAGCGCACAAGCACACTAGGATGGCTGATTGGGTGTTTGCTTGGATTTGTTTGTGGCTTTGACAGTGGTTTGTCTGCCCATGTTGCTATTGGAACAAAGTTTGACTCAGTCATTTTGTGGCATCAGAGCAAAAACAGAAAAGAAAAAGAAAAAACAATTTTTTTTCTTTTAATATATGCATTTTACATTTAATCCAGTGTATTTCACTCTCTGTAAAGTTAAAGTTCTGTCCACTCTTAGACGCTGTGAGCTTGTTTGATGAATGCACTTAAAGCCACTCCTTGCTCAACTTCCAACAGTCAGTCACACACAACTAACACATGTCCTCACTTCCCTGCATGTTTTGGGCCACAAAAACATATCTGTTGAAAGCTTCCAGTGGCTGAAATATATCCCACCGGGTCATAACGAGGCTTTTTCAAACCGTGACAATGAGGCACTCTAAAGGGGGCCACACCAGCCTGAAGACTTGGTCCTCAAGATGGCTGTCAGATCCGGTTTATTTTTTCCTCGCACTTCCGCGTTCTCCCCGTGGCATGTGCACACTCACCGCCAACAACGAGGCACTCTAAAGCAGTCACAGGACTATCTGAAAGGAAGATATATCATCGGCATAGGTAACTCGCTAGCGGAGTTACTTGTGTTAGATAACCGCTGATACAAGCGAAGGCACTTAAGTTTTTATATCGTCAGGGAGGATGCCAGATCAGACTAGATGCCCAAGTGTGTTATTGGGCAATGCCCCCCCCCACCCCCCCACCACCCCGGAATACTCAAATGGTGAAAAACAGTTTGCACGTTTCCAAGGATAATCTTCAAACATGTTTAAAGTGTTTCGAAACAAATCTATGATTTTACTTTACAAGGTCTACAAATAATGATGGATCCACAGTTCAATTGCTGCTTCTGCCATCGAACAGAAGAGCATTTTGTTGTTCTGCCTGTCACTACATATCACTGGCATTGATAGCTGAACCATGATTTCATTCTCATATTGAAATAAAATGTTTGCATCGTAAAAATATCATCATTATTTTACTTAAGATGATTGGGTGCACCATTTGTCTGGATGAAATGCTGCCAATCTGTGGCCATCCCACAGTGGGAGGAGCAGGCACAGATTAAATGCAGTACTGTGGTGAAAAAATCCTGCAAAGGAGAAGCACTTAAAGTGTCAGTGTGAAATGAAGAAGTGAGCAGTGGACACCGATATTCGCATCAGCTCCTCCACTTTGATCTTGACCCACTCTGACATACCGGAGCCACTTTTCCATTCGGCTGAGCCTCAGGGTGCCTCAACTTTCTTTGTGCTCACTCAATACCAGTGGTGGGGAAATAAAAATACTTAAAATATTATCAACAGTATACAGTTGATACTTTACTTGAGTTTTTATTCTCATGACTTTTGACATTGAGAAAATGTCAGTATAGCACGTGAGTGCTTTTCTAGCTCTTCTCCATACCTTGTGACACGTCATCTCACTTAGGTGGAGCAGAGCGTTCCAAGGCTCGGAGGCGGCAGAGAGCGGGCGCCCACTGACAACAACCATCCGCAGCGCGACAAGAAAACCCCACCGGTGCCCCCGCCTCTCCCACTGGCTCACCCTTTTGGACTCGCCCCCAGCTCGGTCATGCAGGACCCTCGAATGCAGAGTCTCAGGTATGGATTCAAGAAGCATAATGATGATGATAATTTTGTATTTATACCTACAGTGTATTTATAACGTTAATTGTTATTGTAAGTTAGTATTTCAAATGAAGCGAACTACTTTTAAACAAAAATAATTTGCGTAAAAGTAGCAATAAAAGTAATATTCTATTTTTTTTAATATATAGTATAATGCATATAAAATGTCAACACACCCTTGTAGTCATGCCTGGGTTTTTGTGACATATGACAAATGAAAGCAAGATGAATCACTTCAAAATCTTTTCCAGCGTTCATGTGATCACTAACCTGTAACACTCAAATGAAACGAAGTAGCATAATTTGCATAGGGATGTCTTCTTAATCAACCAATCACACTGACACACAGCTGTGACCATTTTAAGTGCCTCTGATTAAACCCAAATAAAGTTCAGCTGTCCCTGTAGGCTTAAATGATTTATTTTTTTTAAAGTCATATTTTTAAAAAATTAATTAAGATAATTAAATATATAATATAATAAATTTTACTATTAAATAAATTTCATTACACTGTATTTTGTCATTTTATATATATATACATATATATATATATAATTTTTTTTTCAGTGTTATCATCAGCTGATTTGCTAGGAGAAGTGGCAGATTTTGTCCATTTTAAACACTCAAGCCACCAAATACGGTTACTTGCCATTTAATAATACTAATAAAAATAATAATAAAACTAATTTGTACATGTAAAATTAAATAAATGTAAATAATAAATATGATTAAAAAATATGTTTTATGACAAACAAAATGTAAAGAAATTACAGTACAGCATACAATATAGCATTTGTATGAAATTGTGCATGTGTTGTGCAGTTTACCTGGGCAGATGCACCCTGCGGTTCCCTCAGGCACCATCCCGGAGGAGTACCTGAGAGCGCTGCGTCCCTTCGCCACCCCCGACGACTTGCGGCTGACCTCTGTGCCTCTTGGTCTGGACCCCTCCGCCGCCGCCGCCGCTCATGCTGCTGCCGCTGCCGCTGCTTACTACCACCCGGCCTTCCTGCACCATCCTTTGTCTTTACCCAGGTACACTTCAGTTTCCAGAAAATGAATCTAAGTCAGTTCCTCTGATGGTGGAAAGACCAGCAGAGATGGCCTTAATGGCATTTTACGACATTTTTATTCGTTTGATTTCTAGAATGGAGGAGTCCTTGTGTCTGTCGGGGTTACGGTCGCAGTTCTACTCCATGCCTCCCGGGGGAGCCTTTCCTCCTCTGCACCCCTCTGGCCTCCACTTGCACCTGCCTGGAGCCCGCTACTCTGCAGAGCTAAACCACAGCCTACTTGCTGAGAGGTAAGCAATGTATGCGCTTTGCTTTCCTCACTTTTTGCCCAACCATGTTAACTTTCCCTGCAGCGTGGACACATATAGTTGAGATATTTTTAGTACATGCCTAACCGCGCTTCCGACATCGCATGAATGCACTGGCTGCCCTTCATAGCACGTTTGGCTCACAGTACAAAGGTCATGGGTTTGATTCCGGGTCCGAGCCTTCCTGTGTGGAGTTTGCATGTTCTCCCTCTGCCAGTGTGGGTGTTCCCTGGGTACTCCGGTTTCCACCCACATTCCAAAAACAAGCGTGGCAGGCTGATTGAACACTATAATTGTCCCTAGGTGTGATTGGGAGTGTGAATGTTTGTCTATGTGTGCCCTGTGATTGGCTGGCAACCAGTTCAGGGTGTACTGCCCTAAGACAGCTGGGATAGGCTCCAGTACGCCCGCGACCCTTGTGAAGGTAAGCATCTCAAATAATGGAAGGATGGATGGATAATACTAATACAGTATATACATGTAAACTAGTAAGAAAGTAAGACAATGCATATAATCATAAGTCAAGTGGTTATTTAGTTTTTAAAAAGTACAGTACATACACAATTGTTTCATTTTTTTAAAGATATTTTTCAAATATTTTATTATGTGAAATAAAAACAAATTTGTCACGTGAGGAGCGAAATTAGGACCCAGAAGCAGACATGACACGGAAGCTGAAATGTAAAAGTCTTTATCTACGAAAATACAAAGTAACTCCAGAGATCAGGGCTGGATGCAGAAGACATGGAAGAGAGATGACACTCTGACTGGGAGAAAGCTCGACCGACTGACAACATATCACTGAGTAATCCAAGTTTATATATTGGAAGACATCAGGCCGACATGACATAATAAAGGTAACATAATAAAGGCCCACAGCAACTGCATAGCAACTGCATAACAATTGATTCATCAAGAAACAACCAGTCACAACATAATTCATGAAAATTATATTTTAAAAGAATGAACATCTGCATTTTAAACTAATGCTAATGCTCAGTGGGCACCTCTGTTCTCCAGTAAATGCTCCCTTTCCTAAAACAACACTGCTTGTCTGCAGCACAATACACCGGGGACATCTTTAAACACAACACTGTTCATCATCTGCTTCTGTAATGGCTTGTGCATATATTGTAATGTGTATGCGAGTGTGCGTGCGCTTTTCCTGTGGTTTCCCATTAAGCGTTCATCTGTTCTTGCTCAGTCATGCTGTGTATGGATTATTTCCCTCATAGTAAGCGAAGTATGCGTGTGTTTTTGTGTGTGTGTGTGAATGTTTGTGTGAGGTTCACCAGTGTGTGGTTAATATCTGCCTCATGCTGGGTGTTGCATCTCTCACCCCCCCCTCCTCCTCTCCCATGTGTTTATGCGTGCGTGTGTGCGTGCATGCGTGCGCGCACGCGCGTGTGTGTGTGTGTGTGTGTGTGTGTGTGTGTGTGTGTGTGTGTGTGCGCGCGCGCGCACACGCGTGTCTTCATACTTGTCAACCTCCCCCACAGGATGCAGATGGAGAATGAGCTTCGCCAGCGAGAGAGGGAGAAAGAGAGGGAGGAGGAGAGGGAGCGAGAGCTGGACAGACAGAAGGAGAGGCAGAGGGACAGACAGCAGCAGATGGTCAGGGCGGCTGAGGGCCACCGATACCTGGCCGACAGGCCGCCTCAGAGGGCGTCTTCACTGGAGGACCGGGCCAGGCTAGGGGAGAGACTGACCCCCAACAGGCTGGGTACCCACACACACACACACACACACACACACACACACACACACACCTATTTACATTAATTTCACAGTGTGCGTGTGCGTGCGTGTGTGTGTGTGGGTGTATACACATATACAGTATATATATATATCTATATATATATATATATATATATATATATATATATAGATATAGATATATATATATAGATATATATATAATGAGAGGTATCACAGTACAAACTACAACCACAATAAAATGCACAATGCTCAATTAAACCTGCTGTAAGCGTATTATCTTTAGCGTTACTATCTTGCACCAAATCTCTTGTAACTTTCGTGACTTTCTTCTCAAATGTCCGTCCAGATCAAGCGAAGGAGTCAGAGCTCCCGGCTTTCCATGCACAAAAACCTCTGCCCTTGAACCTCCACTCCTCTCGGGGCTCCATCCCACACCCGGTGCCTAGTCTGGTGCCTTCTCACCCAGCCAAGCACCACACTGCGCCTGCGGCGGGTGGCGTCCACGGAGCTGTGGCATCTGCCGCCATGAATGTGAGGGCCACTGAGGAGGCCTGGACAAAAGACAGCAATAGGTGAGAATTATACCGGACAGGATTGTGTTTTGTGGAGAAAATACCACTTGAGCCCTGAGCGCCTGTGATGAAATTTTCAGTCGACAGCAAATGGCAAAATGACATCACAGTTGCTCCATGCTCAGGTACCAACCAATCACTACTCACCTGTTTTCTGGATTTGGTCACGTGACATTCACAAGCTGAGCTGATTAAAAACCTTCTAGATTGTTATTTAAAATCATGTCATTGATAATATAAGTTTTGTTTGAAAGAGAGTGCAGGTTCAGCACGGCCAGATTAATGTTTGTGCTTGACGTGCGGTCATGGTTGCAGGAATGGGGGGGGGGGGCATCTACTTCTGATGGTTTCAGTGGGGAAACTGTCTGGTGCAGTGGTTTTGGGAAAAGTAGAAACAGGGCCAGTCGCTGACTAATTTGTAAACAAGAGTCACCTGGGAGTAAAATTGATGACTCCATGGTGGATGTTGGTCGCGAATATCAAACTGCCCAGACAGTTTGGATGAACGCCATCTGACTGGTAAAAGGAATGAGAATTCCAAAATAGGTTAAAATTGTCAATAAAAGACAAATCGAGATTATCATTACCAAGATTAATCTCGGATTATATGTTGTAATATTCATGAATTAAGAGTTAGTTTCTGCAATAGGTGGATTTTTTTTTTTCCTGAAACGTCGTAGCAGTAGCTATTACAATGCATGTAATGCCTCGGAAATTATTTTACACAATTCTCCTGACTAAAACAATGCAATCACAATGGAAGCTTTCTGCAGACCGTGGCTTGTGCTGTATAATGTCATGAAAAGCCAGCTAGAATTTTGGGATAATCAATGGCTTTTTAAATCGTGGTCGGTGTGTGCTGTCGTTTAGCATGCTTTTGAATGCATTTGGTTAATTCTGAACATAGCCACATCCTCAATAAGATGAGGGTGTGCAACCTCACTCTCCCAGGTGTTTATTAGTAATCAAAAATATTCCCTTTTTTTCGTATTGTTTTGTACAAGTTATAGGCCACAAGTATGATGAAAAAGTTATGAAAGGAATTATTTTGGTGTCATTTTTTTATCACAAAAACCTGCCATTTGATCAAGGGTGTGTAGATTTTTCCTATCCACCATAAGTCAAGGTACCATTGTTTTAGAATTCAGACTGTAAATGTAGATGAGTGCTTCTTATAGCGTTTAGGCCAGCAGCTCAGCACTGGTCTAAACAGGTTGGTTGTCCTTCTGTGTATCCAAACAGAACAGGCCATCCTAACCAAGGCATCAAAGATGCACCACCTTCCCTCGGCGCACCACCTCCCCTCATCTCCCCTAAAGCCCCGCAAACCACATTGTGGAACCCCGCCTCTTTTGTGGACCGCCGAAAGTCCACCCCACCAATTCGTCCCCCTCCCGGCCTGACCAGGGCCGACCGACCCCACCTGAGCTGGGGGGAGATGTTGCAGGATGGAGCCCGGAGGAGACCAGAGGCTCCTGAAAGGTATCCCTCGGCGAGAGAGGAGGCCGGCTTGTCCAACAAGGCCGAACATGACCTCCTCGTCCTCCAGAGGCGCCACACCAACAACCTCCACCTTAGGCTGTGCGCACCCCTGTCAGACCCCAATGCCGGCAGGGAGCGGCAGAGGGACAGTGCGCTGGTGTATGACGAGGCACTTCAGCAACATCGCCGACTCCTCAGTAAGCTGGACCTGGAGGAGCAGAGGAGGAGGGAAGCCCGTGAAGGAGGTGAGAATAACGGAGGCAAAGACCTGTAGATAGGTTTAACAAACACCTGAGCATCTCCTCCTTGTCTGTAGGTTATTACTACGACTTAAACGAGTCGTACGACGAGAGCGACGAAGAAGAAGTCAAAGCCCATCTGAGGAGAGTGACGGAACAACCACCCCTTAAACTCAATACGTCCTCTGAGGTAGGAGACTTCATTCTAAATACCATCCCGAGCATCATATAAAAGGCCCGTTGTCTGGAACTAATCTCAGTCTAAGAGTTAACCAGGACTCAAATCTTTGAGGTGAAGCTTTTAAAATAAAGTCAGTCAAGTTCGAGTCGAATTTCTTTTCACAACTTTGAGATGAGCTCACGTGCTTTTATGTCGACCATTTCAAACCAGTGATTTACAACCAGTGCACACAAGTGTGCTGTGAGAAATCATCTGGTGCATTTTAATGGTAAATTAATTTCAAGATGAAAAAATGATTTTAAATCACTGGTGGTTCTTAACCTCTAAGGTTAAGAACCACCAGTTAATATGCACATTCACCGAACCCTTCATGAGTGAAAAATAAATATACATATTTTTTTACAAATTCAAGATATAAAAAAAACGCATTTATTAAAAACAGAAAGAAGTCAATAAAATTTCATGAGATAAGTATACTTTTTTTTTTTTAATTGTACGACATACTATCACGACAGTCACACGTTGACTACTAAGCGAACTAAATTTCCCACAGCACTGATTGGACAAACAATGTCATGTGATCATCTGCAGCCAGTGATGGCCAAGCGGGCGTAATTAACATGTTGAGTTGGGTGTGTCTTACCTTCCATGGCAGAGGCTTCGTCGAACCCCTGAGACCGAACCCAGGTTAAGAACCACTGTTTTAAACAAATAATTTGTGGTAAGAGCTTGGTCAAGGAATGAATTAAACTCTTAAGTAAACGTTCCAATAAAAAGCACATTGAATTAACTTTTTTTTTTTTTTTTGTTTGTTAAATAAAAACTGAGCGTTATACTTTACCTCATTAGCTTGTACAGGTGTGCCTAATCTGAAAGTAATCTGAGTAACAAGTTTGATCAAGTCAAGGCATCACTGCATTTAAAGGTTTATATTGAGTCACTGACACGCTTCTGTTCTTGTTCGACCCACACTGAAGAAAGTGGACTTCCTGCGCACGTGTGGCCTGGTTACACTGGCTCATCGCAATGAGCTTCTGCAGCGCAAGAGGAGAAAGAGGAGGCGGATGATGAGGGAGCGCAGCACCTCGCCACCTTGCACCATGCGGGTGAAACGGAAGTCTCCCACCTTGCCGGCCGCCGCGCTGACGACGCCGTACACCGCCGAACAGATGGACGGCGCCCCCGAGCTGCAGGAAAAGAAGGACTTCCTGCGCGCCTTCAACCTCTCCCACGTCAGCGCTCGGCAACGAAGAGGTATGAGCATTACTTTCAATTGTCTCTTTCAAACTCAAGGTTCATAAAAGATGCACAGTTTAAATCAAGAAAATAAGTATCATCAAGATAGGGAACAAAAATAAAAAACCTCTTCAAGAAATATACCGTGAACCAGAGTACCGTAATAAAAATCCACAAATTATTAAAAATACAGATGCGTGTAAAAGCTTCCAAAAACTCAACGCTGACTGATTCCAACTGAGCAAAAATGCCAACTCAGCACTTTGTTGCTACATTTAGCTACTTTTACATTTTGTTTGAAAATGGTAAAATGCATGTTATTTCCCTCTCAACACCACAAATTCTCTCATAAAAATATCACCTGTAGCAGTTCAGAATCAATATTTATCTAATAACATGAGCAACATATTAAAAAAGAGACCCTGACGAGATGTCTTTTGCCAGTCAAACTTTGCTTGCTCTGACCAGCCAATGAGAGCCAAAGCTGTCTCACTCGATTGACATGTTGTGTTGTACGTTAGACAAAGAGAAGACTGAGGAGCTGCTGAGGGCCATTGAGAAGAAGATTGTGACATTGGACACACTCCGATACAACTCTGTACCTCCGTGTAGCAGCAGCCCCCCTGCCGCCCCCTCCTCACTCGGTGAGACCCATTGTTCAGATGCACTCTTTTTATAAGTGCCACCGAAATTTTGAATATGTTCAAAATTCCTTTGCGACAAGAAAAGTACAACCGAACATCTGGCGACTGTTTGGTGAATATTTGCGACCTTGAACGAACCCTGACGAGATACAAGATTCGTTACCTTCGCAAAGGCTCACAAATGGTGGCCACTCAGTGGGTTAGGGGCAGAAAGGATATGCATGGCTGACAAAACACTGACATACTAATGCAGCACGTCAACTTTTGGAAAAGTTTTCCTTTTTAGTTTAGAATGACTTGTGGCAGAACCACGCTGGGTTCTTTGGCTTTTGGAAATGTTCGAAATCAATCCGTGTTAAAAAGTAAAACAAAAACCAAAAAAAAAAAAAAACGAGATTGGCATTTGTGGCCTAATGTCATGATGACTGGTTCGCACATATTCAAAATTGTCCAACTTGTCTTCACAGGTGAGTCCTCATCAACCCCGCCTTCCTGTCAGTCAAATGGACAAATTCATCCCAACTCGCCGAGCCCCTCCCCTCCATATTTACACAAAGCGAGACATGCCCCCCACGACGACGCTCTCAGGCAGCCGCCTCTACCCTTGGCACCCCACCGTGACAAAGTGGCATTCGCAGAGGCGCCGCGAATCAACAAGAAGCTGCAGCCAGTCCACAACGGTCACCTCGTAGCTCCTCTGAAAAAAGAGCACGGCGTAGGAGTGAATGGTCGGGTCCGGCCTTGGGAGAGGTTCACACCCGATGCCTTCGCTCAGCACTTCCACCAGGCTGTGCTAAAGTCCACACACCACAAAGGTTACACGCTGCTACCATTACTAATGAATCTAAATGTGTGCTATTTAGTGGCAGCGATGCCCATGTATAAAAGAGACCCTAGTAACAGTCAGAGTATTGATTCAACTCTTCTATTTAGGTGAAAGTATGTCCACATAAATAAATAAATAGATCAGATTCTGAAGTGTGCTTCAGTCCGAAAATGTTATGTTACAAATGCAAATAAATCTGGCTATGTTACTGATTTAAATGTAAACAGTCTAGTAAAAATTTGTAATCTGTAATCAAATGCTTGTTTGAATTATTCTTTTTTTTTTTTGTATACCTGGTCAGGAGCTAAAATATCAAGTTATGTTTCATTTGGATCTGAGCCACAATGCATACCTCACACTCGTTAGGGACTTTAATCCAGGTTTGAGAGATTGTGACACAAAAAAAGTGTAACTGTATTCTGTTAGTTACAGAAAAAAATATTAAATTGGATATAAAATACAAGTTTACTAGGAATTGAGATGACCGGTAGTGTATTTTTTAGGATTAGATTTTTGAAATGGGGATGAGACAGTTATTGATTTGGGCTTTCAGAACGCTTTCAAGGGATTGGGAGGAGCAACGTTGTTCAGAGTTATCTTTGTTTGAAGCCTGACATCGAGTGCTACTCTCTCCTCACCAGGGGTCTCAAATCTGACGAAGGCTGACAGTTCTGTGCCTCGCGAACTCTCTCCGCACAAAACACCTCATCTGAACCACGCCGTTCACCACGTCAACGGCCATCGCACCCATTCCCCTCGAGTCGGTCAGGGGGAGCAACTGACCGATGCGGACGTGGACGAGGGTGAAGACTCATCTGGGGACGAGGAGGAGGACGACGATGAGGAACCACCAAGAAAGTGGAAGGGCATCGAAGCAATTTTCGAGGCCTATCAGGATTATGTGGATGGTGAGTTCAACATTGGGGATTCACCTCGGGAGAAAGAAATTTGCTACCTCTATGCTTGGTAGAAACGAATGTAATATGAATCTGATCCTGATCGCGTATATGACAGCAATTAATATTAAATACAACATGGAACGTTTTTCACACGTACATCTGTTAAATCTTTTTACAAGTAATAGAAATTTGTGTTTTTCATTTTAATCTGGATCTGATCCACCTTGCATATTGTAATTCATACTTGTATTCAATATTTTTAGACCGTTATATCTAACACACTTGAAGTTGTCACATTTGCACGTGTGCAGGGGTTCAGAAGAGAATCTGCCAAACCATGGTTAATCCAGATCTGAACCATCTCGCATTCTTTCATTCAAAATTTTTAGACTGTTATATCAAATTTGATTTATTCTGGATCGACTCCATATTTTTGCTGCATATTTGACAGCAATATATATTAAGCATGGGAAATACTTTTCAAACATAAATGAACTGAAACCTCAAATTTCAGCTTGATCATTTGTTAGCAACTCAAATGTTGAAAAATGACATTTCTCCTTTTTTGACTTTTAAATCTACTACATTTGAGGCGATGCTTGGATTTTAGGGGTATAACAAGCCTTTTTTCCTTACAGAGCGGAGTGTTGAGAGGCAGGTTCTTCACAGTCAGTGCAAAAGACTCGAAGCGCAGAATTACAATCTCAGCAGAACCGCAGAGCAGCTCTCTCTCACCATGGCGGTAGGCACCAACACTCTTTTCTTTGCTTCATTCAATCATTTTTCACGCCTCAACGGGCCCTAATCATTGATTAATTATTGATCATTTTGAACCTACTATAAACTCATTAGTGCATACATTGCAGCTCTGGCAGGGTTGTTTACATAATCCTATTGACAGCCCGACATCTCTTTCTTTGTATATGTTTTTAAGATCAAAAGATAGCACATTCAACTACAAGAGCACACTGGAGTTGATTTAAATAATTTAAATGATGAAATTCCATTTGGGGTGCTGAATAGCATCCACTCTTATTAAAAATAACATTATGCATATAGTGTATATGTATCATCTGCTTTATTATTTTTTATTTCAGGTCCTGCAACAGCAATGTGCAAAAATGATTTGCAATAAAGTACAACACCACATTAAATGACTTCAGGTACATAAAAATGACTGCAAATCAGAGTAGAAAATAAAATCAAAACGCATTTAACAGTTTCACTCGTTCCATGACTGCCCTCGTAACTCAAACCACTCTCAAATCCTCTTCCCCCATTTAAATGAATACAAATTATTTAGTTCCAGCCCCATATTGTGCTCCTTTTGGCGTGTTCGCCATGGCCTCCCCGATGGCAGTATAATACAGACACTTAAAAGAAGCAACAAGTTGCTGTAATATTACGGGAGTTCTTTTTCAAAGATCAAGAATATATGTTTCTCAAATAGTCGTTGCTTCATGGGTTGGTTACAATACCGCGCCTGCATTAGGATAATGTCATTGGATGCCGTTTGCCCATCTACTGTCTTGCTTTGATTTGCATTGTGTTAGCATGAACATAGAGGCTTTTTCAAAGGTGGTTATGTGATTCTTTTATAGACACGATGTGTAACTCTCACTTTTATATTTGGTGTGACAGTAAACTTCAACTTGGAGTTGCAATCATTGTCTTGTCGGCTTTTTCCGCAGCTCAAATTTTTGCTCGCGAGTCAAACTTTAAATTGGATGGATTGACTTGAGGGTCAAGGTACTACTGTACCTGAAACGAAATTGAATAATTTTGTTTTAAACTGTGTAAAATGTGTGAAAGCTTTATTTAATAAAGCACATTCAAAATAAACTACCTCAACCTTTTTGCATTACTCTCGTCTTTCTCAATAGCCCAGTCTCAGTTGATTGTTAATTGCTCTTGGGAGCCCCCTAGGGGTCAAGGGACCCTAAGCAAGTGCTTCGTTGGCTTGTTTTTCAATCCAAACACGTCTCTTCCAGGAGCTTGTGAGCCAGAGGCAGAGGGTACGAGAGGAGCGTGAGAGACTGCACGCTCAGCTGGAGCACTTCAGGAGGTGTCTGACGCTACCCAGCATGCACTGGGGCAGAGGTGGGCACCTCAACACCCACACGCCCAGGTGACCTCAGGGCGCTGTGTGTCCAAAGACAACTGGCTTTGCACTTAAGAGAACTTAAAGGAAGTCAATCCTCGGCCCCATACTCAAAATTCGACACACCTGTTCTCATGGTTGCCATCATCCTGCCGTCCCGCACTTCCTTTTTATTCAGTCTATCCAAGGGATTGGAGATTTGTCAGCGATTTGGAGACTTTGCATCCTGTATCTTTGCCAGTGTTCCCCAAACTTTATTAAGCCAAGGTACGTTTTACAGTCCAATTAAAAACAACAACAAAATTTCATGGCACATCACCAAACACATCACAAAAAGTATATATATTAAAATAATGACTTTGTATGAATTATAACAGGTGGAGACAGTTAATTGTATCATCTGCCATCTAGTGGAAGACCCTTTCATTGTTTATCACCCCAACATTACCCTTACAAATAAATTGCTTACAGGTTATTTGACTTTGGGGGGGCGGGGTGGGGGCACCTAAAGTGTGCACAAATGTGGACATGCACATGTGGTTAAGATGCTCCTAACTTGCATGGGCATCCCAGGCTAAACTTAGCTCTTCTCCAATGCACAAAGCTTGTCTCTCCATCAAGTGCATCACTCAACAAACTGTACTTCCACCAGTTACTATTTTGACCTTATTGCACCTTGTAGCAATATAGAAATAAAACCAAACCAAACAGTGAAAAAAAGATCCTTTGGCTTTCGGTTGCACATAATTAAAATGTGGTAAGCCTATGTAATTTTTCTGTTTTCAAAAATAAGCAAATGATGAGTATGAGTTTAACACGATGGCGGCACGGTAGCCAACTGGTTAGCACGTCAGCCTCACAGTGCAGAGGTGCAGGGTTCGATTCCAGCTCCGGCCTTCCTATGTGGGGTTTGCATATTCTCCCCGTGCCTGCGTGGGTTTTCTCCGGGTACTCCAGCTTTCTCCCACATTCCAAAAACATACACGGTGGTTGACTGGGGACTCCAAATTGTCCCTCAGTGTGATTGTGAACGCGAATGGTTGTTAGTCTCTGTGTGGCCTGCGATTAGCTGGCAACCAATTCAGGGTGTACCTCGCCTACTGCCCAAAGACTGCTGGGATAGGCTGCAGCACGCCCGCAATAAGCGGCTTGCATAATGGATGGTTGACATTTTAATCCTGCAACCGAAAATCAAGTTGTTTTTTTTTTCCAGTGCAGGTGCGTTCTGCAGTGAATAAATGATAGGTCCCCAAACCCCCCCCCCCCCACCCCAAATAAAAACGCTGGATTAGGGAATTCATCAATACAAAACCTCAAATAGGCAGGGGATTACTGGATTTGCAGTGATCAATTCATCTTTTCAGTGATCAATTATGTGAGATTTCCCACAGCACACTGGTGGTTAAGAATCACAGATGCAACCCATAATCAATTCATTCATTCAACACACATGACCAGGCTGAATGGTCAAAGCTCACCTCAGGCCTTAAAACGTGAATGGAATGCACTTAAACATAACATTGGTGTAAAATCCCTCACAAAACAGGAAACAAGGAATGATGAACTTGGGGTTTTATTGGCGCTTCTTAGATTTTACACTGGTACTTGTGATAGATGAAGATTTTTTTGGGTGAAGTTTTTGTGATTTAATTCACAAGAAAAAAAAGACAGAGAAGCCATATGCTGTGTTTAAAAATGCTGCTGGTCAGGAAAAAAAAAAGAAAATGAAGGATGTTATAGGATAAATGTATTCATTGTTGGGAGGCTGGGTGTCATGACAACCACATGATCACAGACTCGAGATACTACCTTTACACGCCAACACATGTGGATAGAACTTGAAGAAACATCCATAGTGTTAGCGTCAGACAACTTTTTCGTCCAAACTTTCAATTGTTTTCACCTAAAAATGTATAGTATAATCCCTTTCATTTGAATCCCTTTAATTTGAAATTATGTACGATCACAGATGGATAATGTCAACAAAACATGAAATCCTGCTCATTTGTTTGAATCAGCTGTTAAAGTATTTTTTGGGATGATAGGACTGTAAATTTGCAGTGAATTATTTATTAACGTATTGATGTACATGGAAATTTGCATTAAAATGTTGCTTCATGATTGCATTTACTGTTGCACTTTAATTATTTCTAGAATCTCCTGACATTTATGAATACATAAAAACTATAAATAGTTCATTTAGTCATTATTCATTATTGTTTTCTGTTACCTGTTTAATATTCCTGAGTGGAGTTTGAATAGTATGTAATTATAATACCCTCAAATGATTGCTTTCCCCCTGCTAATAGTCTTGCATCAAGGTCGTCACGCTTTGAAGGAAGAAGCAAACCTGACTCAACAAAGTTCCATCTCAATAATTATTGTGAAGCTAGAGCTGCTTGAGTGAATTTGGGGGCACGTAGAGCACATATTTGCATTCGAAAAAAATCTGGCTGCCAATTTGACTCGAAGAGCTGTCAGTTGTTCTGTGTGTCACTATATAGCACTGATTTAAATAGAGGAACAAAGATTCATCATTTCAGGTAAAAATCAAATAAATCATTTTAATACCAATTAAGTAAATGTGGATAATTTCCCACAGAACACTGGTAGGGAATATCTGATGCAGTGGATTACATGGACACAAAAATCTGCAGCTACAAGAGATGACTTGCTCCTCCACTCATTCGTACTGCACATGAATATAATCCACCAACATGTGACCAATCGGTCTGCCTCTCATGCACGTGCATACCGCTCAAATCTCTGGACCAGTATAAGAAGATAGGAATTCTCTGCAAAGGGAAACAATATTTTTAAAATGCCTTCACAATGGATACAACATACTCCTCATACGACTTGAAGCAAAGTAGTTGAATCAGTACTCCTACTTTTCCCAATCTTTTTTTTTTTTACACAAGTATCTATACTTCTTAAGTACAGCATGTGAGTATTTATGCCACCTCTGTTTTACCTGGTGCAACCATAATTTCTTGATTCTTTGTGCTGATGCGCAGCACGATGAGATCATCTTGAGGGTCCACATCCCTCACCGTGCTCCTGGCCATGGCGGTGAGGTGGCGAAGAACATCCGCGTACTTGCCAGCCTTGGAGCTGTCGAACGTCGATCGGATAGGAATACCTCGGAATTTAAACAAAATATTCATTCATCCATCCATTCTCCACCACACTTGTCCTCATGAGTGTTGCAGGTTAGCTGGAGCCAAAGCGAAATTAGAGCCTTTAACCTAACATGAATGCTTTTGGAAGGAAGATGGAATACCCAAAGAAAACCCCCAAAAAAGCAAGGTAGAGAACTTCCAGACACCACACAGGAGGGCCTGAGTCGAGATTCCAACCCTAGATCTCAGAAATGTGAGGCGTATGTGCTAGCCACTAAACCCCTCTGTGTTACCCAAAATAAAAATATGTAAACAGTAACAGTACAATTTTGTTGTTTGAATATCTGTGTGTGCGTGTTTTGTTTTACCGTCTGCATTGGCCACAATAGTTCCTGCGACACTACCATGGGCTTCGATTCTCTGCAAAGTTTCCTCAACTTCAGCCTGTAAGAGCGATTAAAAAAAAACAATAAACAGAAAATGAAACTTTTCAATAAACACTCTGAGAACAGGGGTACAACTCTAATGAATAATCAGTCATAATAATTAAATTATAAAATACTGCTCGATAGATAATAAACAAAAAAATAAATAATACCATCTTAGTGGACGAGACACTGCCTCACCACCTGGAAGAAAATGTTCGTTAATGCTCAGCACCGCCCCTCTTTAAAACGGTAAGTGATTTGTTGTCTTCATGACATCGATTAATGATCATTGCGCGTTATTAATGTGACGTTGTACGTAACGTTTGCTTACGATATTTTTCTGTTACAATAGCTTGAATTGGAGCATGCTAACCGCCGTGCTACGTAACGGCCATGTTTGTAGGGGCGACTTCCCATCAAAGGCGAGGCATAAACCTGGAAAATAATTAGTAACTTCCACATTTCCGAATCGATTTGTATGAGGTGCACTTTTCTACGAATGACAAAACGCGTGCTCTATCAAAAAAGAACGTTTGCGCAGCGGGGTGGTGGTGGGAGGCTAGACAAAAAAGTTGTTTTTTTTACCCGTGAATTGTTATCCCTGCTCCCTTTTCCAAATTGTAGGGTGTTGTGTGCAAGCAAGTACACGACAATGTGGCGGCATCCTTGCGCTTTCGTTTTTCTTACCAACAATGTGATGGCAAGAAAAACAAAAGAATAGTTAGAAAAGGTCAAGTTCATTGTTTTTGGCCTGTCACAGATCTCTTTTTTTTTTAATAAAAAAAGCGGTTAGTTTTACCTTTAAATTTAAAATGTTGTAAAATTGCCCAGGTGTCTGAAATGGTATCATAACATCATGTCTGCTGTTTATAACAAACCCATTAGTGTCACAATTGGTGAAGAATTGGATGAGTTATGATGAATTTATTGGAACGAAACACAGTTACCTCAATACAAGCAAATGGAAGAGCTCACCCTGGACCCCGGTTCAAGATGGCGGCTATGTAACCCGGGGGCACCACATTGCTACTTACTCAAAAGTATTAGTAGGTACAGTGCTCTATGTCAGAGCATTAGTTATGACTTTTGACCAAATCGGACCTCAGCTTAACATTCAAGAAGTTGTCCGTTTTTTTTTTTTATCATTCATCATCCGCAGCTATGTCCACTCGACATCTGAGCTTAGGTCACTAACCTAGGTTTGACACAAGAAAACATTTTAGAATGCTGTATTTTCCCAGTATACATATATATATATATATATATATATATATATAATATATAGTACACACACACTTTCTTTGCCATCTCCGATCACAGTAAAGCAGTAAAGCAAATATTCAAACTGTCCCTTTTACTGGACAAATTCCACCCGGGTAGCATCTGGTCTGCAGACCTGCGGCACCAGACAGGGTGAAGGGGTGGAGCAAAAGATGGGATGAGACCATTTAAAGATTTGAAAAAAAAATCTTAAAATGAACTGATATTTAAAGATTCAGTTTTAAATCCTGACTTTTTTAGAATCATTCAGTTTCAGGTAGTTGTCCCGCTGCTTAACCCAAGAAGACTTGAGGATAAAAGCACAAACTGAAGGCTGGATGTTCACCTGCAGGATTTTCTGGTGGACAGCACAATTAAATTTTCCAGTGATTACAGTGATTCACCGACAGAGTAAATTAGCAAAGCAGAGCCATGCCATCACACTGGCACCACAATGTTTGACTGTAGGCAGGATTTTCTTTTCATCAAATGCTGTGTTATTCATAGGGTATAATGCTTCAGGCCATAAACAAATTCAGTCTTTCTTCTTGCAGTCTACAGATTATTTTGTTAAAAAAATAGGATCGTTCTTGGCAAAATGTCAGCTGAGCTTTTGTGTTCTTTTTTGAAGTGTTGTACGGTACATTTACAAAAAAAAAAATCAGTCAATACTTTTTCCCAGCACTGTGCATGCAGAAGCACAACTTCATAACCCCTTTGTTTTCAGTCACATATCATGACCATTTATAATCCAAAAAACATCACTTTATATTTTCAAACTACAGTATCAATTTTCCATCCATCTATCCATTTTCTAATCCGTTTATCCTCACAAGGGTCGCGGGCATGCTGGAGCCCATCCCAGCTGTCTTTCAGCAGTAGGCGGGTTACACCCTGAGCTGGTTGCCAGGCAATCGTAGGAATCACATTTTGTTGGGGCAAATACACTTTACCAGAAATCCGGCAGCCATAGCTATGACTGAACTCTGAACGGCAAAAAGGCCACTACATTTGTCAACTAAGTGAGTGCTAACAATCTCGACTAAGGTGGGCGCTTTCAGACAGTTGCTGCGGAATAAAAACATCCTTCCTTAACCTCAAAAGACCACGTCTACGTTTTTCTATGTCGTAAGAAGAAAGGTCAATGTGCAACTTGCTTGCGCAAAACCACTTGCCTAGCCACAAGGCACCAGATAAACAGTAGTGTACAGTTTACACTCACTGTCGGCCTTTGATGACGTTTTAAGTGGGACTTTCCGCATACGTCATTCGGTGCTTCCGACTTCTAAGCTAACCCGACCGTGGTGTTCTTTATATTAGACGTTATAAATCTCGCTCTGTCGCCGCGTATTACTTATCGAGCATACCATGTAGACGCCAGAGGGTCCCAGCAACGCCGACAAGTTGGACTCTTAACACGTGCTTGTCCGAGGTGACGCTAACAGCGAGAGACGCTATGTCAACAACGCGGCCCCTTCTCGGTATGAAGCGAGTCACCGAGCTCGCGTGCGTCGAGCAGCCGACCAGCAGGCTCTGCGCTTCGGCCGCGAGGCAGCAGCAAGACACCCCGACGGTGGATGAGTTTACTGTCCCGGAGAATAAGCAAGACGAGCTGAAATGTGCCCAGGCTCGCGTGGAGTACGTTTTCAAAGTGACGTTCACTATTATCGGGCTGTTGGACCACACGGGACAAGCACACGGTAGCACGGCTTCGCGTCAGATATGGCTCCAGCTCAGAGGAAACACTGACGACGTTTCGAAAGCAAAGGTGAGGTCTTTATTTCTATGCCCCTAATAAACCAGCGGGGCCGATGTGACCGTGGTGTAAACGTGTGCCTTCAGGTGGTTTGAACAGGTGGGTCGAGTCCGAACTGGCCGATAGTATCTGGAGCTCTGTTAATCGTACCTGAAAATGACTATGTATAGCTCACATAGTGTAAGAGGAGACGCTACTTAGTTCTACCTTAGCTGATTAGCTGATATCAATTGTCATGTCAATCATATGAATGTGTGTGTGTGTGTGTGTGTGTGTGTGTGTGTGTGTGTGTATATGCACTCCTCCCAAAAAAAACGCTGTGCTAGAGTTCCGTCAGGTATGCCACGGGAAATTATCCAACTAAACTTCTTTGGGCTGTTAGTCATCATTCATTAATAATATAGTGTGTATTTTTCGTATCAATGTCAGCGACGTTTAGTGAAAGGCTGAATAATTACTCCCCATTGATGGGACATTGGGATTTCCTAGGGACATTGTAAGAAGTGATCATTTATGGTATTCATAGAAATTTAGCGTTGCATATTGATGTTGTGTGTTTCTTACCTTGTTAAATCCTCATTGATAATTATTGTGAGAAATTAATACTTGTCAGTGTCCTCACATACATCAATACCATTAATTAATCTAAATATTAAGGACATCAAATCCCATGCAATTTGAGCAAATTTGTTACTTCGAGAAGTGTGGAATGATCAAACTGGTAGCTCTTCGAAATAATCGGTATAAATAGCTCAGGCTGAGATGTGAATGACACCTACACGCGAGGCCATTTTGACTTTTATAAACATGCGTAGCATGACATGGTTTGTGCACATGTCATTCGATGCCATGCATTGTGCCTATGCGTGACACTTCATGAACGCATCTGGTTAATTTATAAATCACTTTTGTTTTTGTAATGTGAATTGGTGATGTGGATACACTGAATAAATGCACATGAATTAAAGGTTGGATTTTACTTTTTTTTTTTTTGGCCTTTGGGCTTTTTTTTTTTTTTTTTTTTGGCTTTATTTTATTTTGGGGGGGGGGGGGCCCAAAATTTAATAGAGGCTAAAAAAACACATCTTAACCTCCGGTGCTAATAATTATGGAGGGCAGTGTAGCTTTACTCAAAACGTTAAGTATTCCTCCCAAAACAACATAGTCCGGTTCAGTGCCACTGTAAACAGAATTTACAGAAATAAACACGTTCTGAGATTGACACCTCTGACAATGTCACCAAAAGGAACATTATTTCAACTTTAAATAATGTTCAAAGCTAAGGTAAGGTAAACTATAATTGGTCATGCATCGGAGTGTGCTGAATGAAGTAGCCAGTGACTGTGTTCTCGATTTATTCTCGTGAACGGTTTATGCTTGAGCAAATCAACTTTTTTATTTCTGTCCTAGAGCGCTAAGTTAACGAAAAACATTTGAGTTTACCTACTGCAACCAAAATTCCACAGAGGGCAAACCCATTCTTTAAAGACACTCATTTACTCATTTCAGCGACCGTTTCGTTTTGACAGATGCGCCCTTATATGTGACATCAGGTTTTCATTCCACACTAAAACCTTTCTTTCTCTTCTGCTGAGTCATGGTTGAGTCATTTAGAATCCTCCACGCTGAGTGTGTTGGTGTCTGGCTAATACAGCGCCTAACACGTTTATATGAGGTTTATGATGCAGCTACCTATGTTAACAACCTTGACAATTTCCAAAATATTTTTTGGGTTTGTTATGGTTTATATAGCATAATTTTTAACTCAATTAATAAAAAAAAAAAATAAAAGTACTGTTTTACAAACTATACTGTAGATATATAGTTACTTGTCACTCCGGAACAGAAAAAAAATGAATTTGGAGATGAATGCTTGACTTGATTAATTTACGTCTCATGAAAGGCTTGTGAGCCATCTCAAATTTATAAATAAGGGGAATTCAATTTGAGATTCATTCATCACTGTTGCAACATGCGCGCGCGCACACACACACACACACACACACACACACACACCTGAAAGGAAGTTCCCAGACCAACCAGCAGCTGACTCATTCACACATTTCTAGTACCCGGAGATTCCCTGAATGAGTAAGTGGGAGGCCTTTCTGGTGTCAACTCTTTTGTGAGCCATTGTTTTGCATAAATCACGTGGGAAAACTTGAACTACATATCACTGTGTGTAGCTGTGTGTTTCATGCTTTTTTTTCTACTAAAAGGACGATTACCAGCTGTCCTCAGCTAATTTTCTAGTTGAATTTGCAGTGAAGTGCACATGTTCCAGGAATGTCTTCAAGATTACTTAAGAAAAATGCCTCATGTTAATGTACTGCAGCATACATCATTTCCGCATGGATTTTCGCTAAGGGAAAGACAAGGCAAGCACACTGGACTAAGGCCGAACAAAAAAAATAGTGTGTTTCCGGTAACAAGAAATTTCAGCATAGGGTCGGTAGGTCGGACAAAGTTTTTTGTTTTTTTTTTAATGTTTTTTTCTCCCCCCCATCAAAAATTTAAACAAAATAACCATAAAACATAAAACAAGAAGACATAAATAGGCGCCACCGCCACCTATTTAGTTTTCTCCCCACTCCGGACTCGGGGGGCCGGGGCGCGCGGCCGACTCCG
>NW_017805841.1:1515301-1558502 GCF_001891065.2 Hippocampus comes | reverse complement strand
AGACGACAGGGCAAACGACGCACGCGCTCAACGTGAATATCGCGAGAGTTTGCACCGATGCAAACCCTCTACACAAAAAATGTAGAGGGTTGTTTGAAAAAAATACCAACCGTAAAGTTTTTTTTCGACCTAGAAATTCTCGGTCGGTCGGGTTACCGGAAACACACTACTTTTTTTTCTACGCCTAATCATCTGTCAAATAACAAGCTTGATCAGTCACCATTATTAGCAAAGCATCGATGTTACCAGTCGTATGCCCGATTCCGAGTGATGTGCTATGAAGCTAACAACACGGTGCTGATAAGTGTCAGTTTTGATGTATAAAGTAAGGCGTAGAAAAAAAAGTAGTGTGTTTCCGGTAACCCGACCAACTGAGAATTTCTCCGTGGAAAAAAAACTTTGTGGTTGGCATTTTTTTCAAACAACCCTCTACATTTTTGTGTAGAGGGTTTACATCGGTGCAAACTCTCGCGATATTCACGTTGAGCG
This sequence comes from Hippocampus comes, assembly GCF_001891065.2. Taxonomy (NCBI): domain Eukaryota; kingdom Metazoa; phylum Chordata; class Actinopteri; order Syngnathiformes; family Syngnathidae; genus Hippocampus; species Hippocampus comes. Next base: position 1,558,013 of record NW_017805841.1, on the reverse strand, counting down.
CGTGCGTCGTTTGCCCTGTTGTCTGTCAACAACATTGAAACATGGCGGCGGCCGTGATCTCCGACGACAGTTTAAACCACGTTTTCTGTGTTACAGTCGCATGCTCGCACCATAATATTAAGAAAATAGCATCCATTGATGTATCGAAAAAATTCAGCGAACTATTTGATGAACACCACGGGCCGAGTAAAAACTGAGGGCGGAAGAGGCGGCGGCGCGCCCCGGGTTCCCGAGTCCGGAGCGGGGAGAAAACTAAATAGGTGGTGGCGGCGCCGGCCGCTCTTCTTGTTTTATGTTTTATGGTTATTTTGTTTAAATTTTTGATGGAAAAAAAAGATAAAAAAAAAAACTTTGTCCAACCTACCGACCCTATGCTGAAATTTCATGTTACCGGAAACACACTATCTTTTTTGTTTGGCCTAATCTTTAGCACGCAGTTGTCCGCTTACTGTTGAACAAAATAATCTGGTGACAAAGCATCACTTTGCATTGCTGCCCTTGTTCTATTCTGTGGTCATGCTGCTGCTTTTTTCTCGCTTCATCACCACATCCTGTTTCTGCTGGCATTGCTTTGGTCTTTTGATCATAAGTGTGCAACAAGTGTCTCGGCAATTAAAAAAAAAAAGTCACTAGATTTATCGGTTGCACTTGCTCAAGTGGATGAAAATTTTACTTGCACCGTCTCATATTTTAATAGCCAAATATGACCATTTAGGATCAGTCTGGAGACCTGTCCTTTGTGTACAATTGGATGGAAGACTATAAAAGACATTTTCATGAAGACATCTGGCAGCTGTTTGGAATTGTGCATGCATAATCGTCTCCCTTAATGTCGTTTTTTTTCTTGTTTTTCAGGAGTATGTGAGGGGGCTGTGTGACCCAGAGCTGCAGAAAGAAGAACGTTATCCAGTGGACATGCACTGTATCTTTGCCGGAGCCCGGGGCCTGTTCCTGGACAGACTCATACGGGACACAAGTGCTGAGGTTTTGGTTCCTGAGCCAGGACGTCTGCGCTTGTTGGGCCGCACTGAGCCTGTCGTGATGGCGCAGAGCAGAGTTCAGCAGTTTGTGGCACTTTTCCAGGTGAGATTAATGTACAACCATCGGCTGTGTATTCCAAATGTGTTTTTTTTTTTTTTTTAAACAATAAAGTAATGTTCATACACCGCTCACTTAGGATGAACTGATGCAATTCTAATGAGCGAGATGATTTCAAGTCAAAATTACTGTTCGGCATTTTCAAAGTTCTGCCTCTTTGTCTGCTTTATTCAGGAAAAGCGAAGTCTACTGAGTGACAGAGAGCAGGCAGTGAAGCGAGCGTTCAAGTCCTTTGTGGAGGAACGGGATGACAAATACACAATGGAGCTCCTTCTACTGCCCTGTGCGCTGAAAGAAGAATTACTCGGACTGGCTCACAGTCCAACCAGCTTGCACACACCCTCAACGGTTTGTGTTTTTTTTTTTTATCATCATATACTTAAAAGCAGGCAATCGTTGTGTTTTTATCGACTTCCACATACTTACAAGATCCGCTGAAAAAGCAATGCAGTAGTCACACTAATAGATGACAGGGATGAAAGTAGAGGGGGACCCCCTCCTAGAAAATTCATTAAAACCGAGTGATGTGACTGAAGGGTCATGAAGTGGGCAGGGTTGAACAATTTGTTTTTAATGAGAGGCCAACTGTCTTCAACTATTTTTGCGCCGGATGAATATTTGAATCGCAGGTGAACTGTGTGGCAAAGTCCTTAAGCAACAAAAGTAATGTCTCTGGGTAAATAGCCTGCCGCCATCAAGCTGTACCAGTACAGTGTGCACCGCACAATATGTTTTTCGATCATATTTAAAATTTCTTTTGTGCCAGAAGTGCGTGTCAAACCTGGAGCACTTCACTTTAATCAGTACCAAAGTCGTTGCCCGATTTCCAAATGTTATGCGAGTACATCAGTCCTTGTGTGGTATTGCTTAATTGTTGTTTATTTGATTTTGTTAAATTATTAAACAATACCAAGCCATCTGCGAAAATATTTTCGCAATAAACTAATGCTAAATAGATTTTTTGCTGTTATTTGATGAATTGATTGACTAGTAGATCATATAATTCATTCTAAAAATATTAATTGGCTGCAGCCCTCATTTTCAGTTCAGTCGCATCGCACTGTGTGCGTCGGGCTTTAGTTGCTGTGGTTTGCAATGGCTCTTTTCGTATAACAGGTTCACAGATCCAGGAAATGCACCTTCTGAAGAAAGTCTTGACAAGTCAAGACTAAATGTCATGAAATTAAATCAATTCAAGAAGAGTATTTCTTCAACATTGATGTTTGGGGAGAGGGAAAAAAATTTAAAGTAACAAGAATGACATCAGTATTTTCACCTCAGTGTTGTGCAGCTTTCAAGATACAAATGAAGTGAAAATGACAGCTTTTGTGTATTGCAAAATTCTGAACAGGAAATATTTGTATCAAGTCTGTGTTTGACATCCTTTACAGTCGGGACTTTCAAAGTTTGATACGATGAGGCTCCCCTCGGGGAACAAAACAAGGCTGGGGGCCCCCCCTGCTGCCCCTTCCACCAATCAAGTGATTTCCCGGGGCCTGTTTTATGGGGTTTTCTCGCCATCTGTTTCCTCTCTCTGTAGAAACTAGAAAGTTGGGGCCCGCCTTCTATGATGTAAAAGTTACTTGGCTATTTTCATAAGTTCAAGACAAAAATGGCTGAACATGGGTAAATTGGGGCTGAAATACATCCATCGATTTTCTAATCCGCTTAGCCTCACAAGGGTCGGGGGCGTGCTTGAGCTATCCCAGCTGTCATTGGGCAGTAGGCGGGGAACACCCTGAACTGGTTGCCAGCCAATCGCAGGGTGGCTGTAAAGCATAAAATGTACCTTAATAAATCACAGAAGATGATAGGAACAGAAAAAAAATTGGATGGCAGTAGCTCATATCTGCAAGAACTTGGACATTACAACTGGAGGGTTACGTCTTAAGTCCCTCCGCGGACAAAATATAAAATGTCAACAAGTTGAGATTTTAGTCTGCTTTCTGACTATTGTCAAGATGCCTTCGCACACCCCTTTTGAGTCTGACAGCTCTCCTTGCATGTGTGTGATCTGTGCAACACGTATGTACAGCAGAGTGTAATTTGTCATTTCCATTTCCCCTCGAGGTATTACAATGAAGAATACCTGTATAAGTAATTTCAAAAACATAGATTTTAGCCTTACCTTTCCTTTACTCCTTAAAAATGGAGAGTTTTGAAAACTCCGGCGAGGATAAAGATTCTTTAGTGTTTGTTTATAAATTGTTCGCTTTTTGAAAGTGATGTGACATTTTCTCAGCAGCCACTACAGCATTATTATACACCCAAGTCAACAAAGTTTTTCATCTCCTTGTCTGTTCAAGTGTGAATAATAAACAACAAAACTACTCATAAATATTTGAACATAGTCTGATTATCACAATCTGTCCCCTAGATGAGACACTTGCGAAAACAGTGCTTGACAGTGTACATCTTACACATTGAACATGTTGTGTATTTCAGACCAAGCTAAACCAGAACCGAATGTTGTGTTGTCTCTCAGACTCTCCTGAACCAGAACCTACAACCAAGCATGGCAGAGTTCGAGCAAGATCGCTCACAGAGTAGCACTCCTGTGACGGAGCTCTCCTTTCGCATCTTAGATACTAGCTTTGAAGACAGAGGGACAAGGACGACGCCTTTTGGCGACGGCGCTGGAAAAGCAGGAGGAGGCATCGGTTTGGGTCCCGAGGCCATCCTGTTCAATGGCACCAGGCCTTCACACAAGCGACGCTCTTCGGAGAGCGAAACTCGGGACACTAAAAGACAGTATTCTCTGGAGCGGAGGGAGGAGTCCCCGGAGAGGTCGAGGGACAGGGAGCGACACTGGGACAGAGAAGGCCACGCAGCCAGTAGTAGTTTTCGATCCAAAAACACGTCTGCTTCATGCACAGTCTCCTCCTCCTCAGCTAAAGCAAACACAGTCACAGGTGCAATCATGCTGAACCCTTGTGATGGTATCACTGAAGAAAGCGAGGCAGTCAGCCCAGAAACTAACCTCCGTTGTTTGGTCAATTTCTTCAGGTGAACATCGCAGTAGTAAAAATGATCACAATTCATTTTAAATTCAGATACATGTACAAATGTGTGTTTTTTTTTTGTTGTTGTTGTTTTTTTGTTTTTGTTTTTTTTTTTGTTTTGTTTTTTTAAACCAAATTTCCTTCAGATCCATGGGTTACCAGCAGGACGTGGTGGAGCGTGTCATCAAGGATACGGGTCAAATGGAAGACACCTTCCTCATTTTGGAGAAAATCGTGGCCGAAACGAAAAGTTTTGAGGGGGAAACAAAAAGAGGAGTAAAAGAAACCAAACAACTGAACAATGTGCGCTCGTCCTCCGCCTCATCCTCCTCGACGACATCTCTAGCCGTTGAGCGGGAGTCTGGGAGGTCCAAAGAGAATATTAAGCCTAATCATCATGGAGCGAGTAGTAATGGATTTGGCCACCGGAGGCAGTCCAGTGGCAGTGAAGCCAGCACTCAACAGGTAACATCCATTTTAAGCCACAGTGTTCATGGTTTGGCTCAGTTAGACACTATCGCGTGGAAAGGGGAATCTTTCTAGTGTTTTCATTATGTGGGCCTGATAACGTTTCCTTTGTTAGCTATTTACATTCACCAAAGAGCGGAAATGCAACAGTGCTATGTACTGAAATGGTCTGCAACAAGAAATGATCATCTCTCAATCTTTTGTATGACTTAATCCTCTGGATTTTTAATAGGGATAAACTATGAATTGCATTAGCAATATAATCCCGATTTGATATAATGCAGTTTTTTTAATTCCAAAAACTGCGTTTTGACATGTAAAAGTGTCTGTCTGATGGCGTTCGGATGTGCGCCACCGGTGTGATTCTCTGGCCTAATCAAGCCACCATTAAACTCTAGTCCACGCTCTATTGTACCTTTGTAGCCCCAAAAAAGGGTGCAGTAATAGCACAGGTTGCTTTTACAGATACCACATGCGACTTTGGACAATTGAAATGCAAAAAAATATATCATGTCTTGTGGTTTACACTTGTGTCTTACATTTCTGATGTTCAGGGTTTGAATTTTTGCCTCTGGTCTTCTGGAGTAGTTTGCATGTTGTCTTCATGCTTGTGTGGCTCATTCCCACATTCCGAAACCATCCAGGTTACATTAATTGAACACTCCAAAAAGTCCATGGGTGTGAGTGTGAATGGTTGTTAATATGTGTACACAAGGTGTATTCTCTTTCGCCCAATGTCAGCTGATGTAGACTTTTAACACGTAAGCCAAGGACAAGTGCTGTCGAAAATGGAAGGTGCCAAACCATTCTGTTTGTTAGAACAGTCCTTTAATATTTGCATCGTAACATATACGATCTTTAATGCTACGTCTTTCCTGGAAAAACTTTCCAAACAGACCAGTTCTATCAAGAGGAGCGCCAGTGCGCAAGGAGGTGCAGGGAAGTACGAGGTCATTACCATTTCCGATGACGATGATGTCGGCGTGACAAACAGCAAAACAGCAGATACTCGGACATCAAGGGTTACGATGACACACGGTGACACCCAGACCGGATCCAGAACAGAATACCTGGCACGGGGAGGCGGGAATGTCACACATAGGGATCACCTGTCAAGAGGCGGGACGCGGACTCTAGGTGGATCAGTGAAAGTCGAGACTGTGACGGCACTGCGCAGTGCACCCCAGTGGCTGACAGCCAGCACCACCTCTGTGGCTTCCAGTGCCAATGTAGGTATTTCATTAATGTGATGGTTTTCTCATTTTCTTGGCTTTGCTCAACCTGTTTTGTGTCATGACAAATTTCAAGATATAGTACATCAACTTTCTCTTCCACAATGTTCTGCTGGAATGATATAAAGGTCTTGATTGTCCCCTGCAGTCGGCTCCTACCACAAGCCGGCTCTCTGCCTACCAAACCCTCGGCCACATGGGCTTTCACGGCGGCGGAGGCAGGAATCCTCCTCCAAGCAACCCACCGGCGCCACCTGTGACCGGTTTGGCTCGTTTTCACCAATCATTGAAGACTCCGTATACACTGAAGCTACCCAACGAACCGGGGCTACCGGAGCTGCGCCACATCATCATAGATGGCAGCAATGTGGCTATGGCGTGAGTTCATGTGTGGAGATATGGACTTTTCTCACTTGATGGCCCTAACTCCAATAGGCTCATTATGTCAATTCATTGCCAGTGATGTTGTCCACTTGAACAACGCAGACAAAACAGGATTAACTAGAGCATCCATTCCCTACTGCTGCACTGCCACACAGTCTGATGTAATTACAACAGTGATTTGCTAGCTCACTGATTCTGTAAAAATGAATTTACCTAATTTCACTTTTTTTTCCCATTTCATTTTCATGGATAATATTGGCTTTGGAAAAATAATGTGTATTTGTAAATCAACCTGCCAGTGTCAGACAGTGACAGAAAGAAGTAGGCAGTAGGCAGGGTACACCACAAACTGGTTGCCAGCCAATCGCAGGGCACACATAAATGAACAACCAGCCACGCTCACACTCACACCTAAGGACAATTTAGAGTGTTCCATTAACTTGCCATGCGTGTTTTTGGAATGTGGGAGGAAACCGGAGTACCCAGAGAAAACCCACACAGGCACAGGGAGAACATGCAAACTCCACACAGGCAGGCCGCAGCCGGAATTGAACCCTGCACCTATAGATATATATACACAATTTGTTTGCCCTAATACTGGCTGGCGATCAAGTCAGGGTGTATGCCGCCTCTCGCCCAAAGTTAGTCTGGATAGGCTGTAGCACACCCTCAACTTTGAGGGGGGCATTATGCATAGAAAGTGGAAAGAGATACCACACACTATTTCAAGTTGATCCATGTGTGCATTTTTGGTTCCTTGTTGTCATCATCACAACATTGTTTGCTTTTGTCCCCATCTCTTTAGTCATGGCCTAAATCGGTTCTTCTCCTGTCGAGGGATAGCGCTCGCCGTGGAGACATTTTGGAGGCGGGGCCACAGGGAGATCACTGTATTTGTTCCTCAGTGGCGCCAGAAGCGAGACCCATTGACAACAGGTACTTAAGGCATTTGCAGCATGTATGAATGAGCAGACAACAACCTTAAGCTGACATCAATGAATGGACTGATCGCTTTTTTGGTCTCTCAATTTTTACACATCTGATAGGAATCAAAGATGAACCAAAATAAAACAATACAATTGCCAAACATAGATTCAGGATCCAGTGTGCTATTTTTCATTGATGTGGTTGTATTTTTTTAATTTTTTTTTTTTTTTTTTTTTTTTTTTTTTTTTTTGCAGAACAACATTTTTTAAATCAACTAGAAGACCTGCGGCTGCTTTCTTTCACCCCCTCCCGAGAGGTCTGTGGCCAAAGGATAGCCTCGCATGATGACAGGTGCACACATACAACACACGCTTCCCGTTTTGAATTTAGTTGAATATACTTAAAGGGAAAATCCAATCAAAAATGGACTTCACGATTAGGGGTGGGATGATTCAATTACCCCCCAATTTGATTCAAATCACAATACTTGTGTGACGATTAGATTTATATCACGATTATTGATTAGACTGTAATTTGCGATTCAATATCATGATGATTGGTATTTTCTCAGACTACATTGTTTTCGTGCATTATAACATTTTAAAACAATTCAAAACAATACATAAGTTGAATCATGGACTTCAGTCAATGCAGCCAGATGAAAGTCAGTCACCATTTTGCACTTGGTTTTGACTGAAAATGTCATCATGAGTGCCCAAGGGCTCAGGTTACAACCAATCAGGGCTCAAACGCAGAAAACAGGTGAGCCGTGATTGGCTGTTACCTGACTACTATGATGTCATTTGCAGTCAACAGCAAGTGACAAAATGTCCACCCCCTGAGTTGGATACAAATCAGTGATTTTTGCTGAATAATTCATGTTCCACAAATGCAATATTAATCAGAACCAGAAGTGGGGCGCACAGAGCATATTGTTAAAAAAAAAAAAAAAAACGTGTCTTGACTTCCCCTTTATGTTAATTTAAAGCAGGAAATAACATTTTTATGCATGCATACGTATTTCTCATTCTCGACACTCATACAACTGTATGAGTAGTAAAGATGAATAAGATATATGATAATATATTCAAAAATTGTCTCCACTGACAAAGGGAAATTTTAATGTTGAATACTTGCATTCTCCATTAGATTCCTGCTCCACTTAGCTGAAAAAACAGATGGCATCATTGTAACCAATGACAACCTGAGAGACTTTGTCAACTCTTCGGACACTTGGCGCCGGATCATTCAAGAGAGGTGATTGGTCATATGCTCAAATATCACACGACTCAAGTGGTCATTTGAGTGCCGGGTCCAGTGTAAAATTCAAATATTATCATTATTATTATTATTTTGAATATTGTTATTTACACAGGTTACTGCAGTTTACTTTTGTGGAGGACCACTTCATGATCCCTGATGACCCTTTGGGTAAAAATGGACCTCATCTGGACATTTTCCTTTCTAAAATGAACAGGTGTGTGCTCCCTTAATCGGAACATCTGAACCGATTTTAAAATGCCCCCACACGTGATGAAGAAAAAAAAATCCTTGTGTGAGATATTCGCCAGATAACCAACCTGGCACCCCACACACATTAACAAAAAGAGTAATAGCAGATGAAGCCATGGAAGTCTTATCTTGTCCTTTATTGGTGAATGACACATTCTACAAATTCTAAACACAACCCATTGCTTCTTTGTTTGTGTCCAGCAACAGTGAGAACATCAGACCGAGGCCAATTTTATGTTGGTTTATTTCTCATCACAATCACATAGTCTGTGGCTCAGCCAATCTCTGTGTTGACCACACACAAAATGATTTGCCGTTATAAATGTGGACTATGCAGTCATCCCACATAAATGCACGACTGATAATGATCGAGCCCCGCAGCAAACACAAGTAATTATTTTTTAAAAAAACGTTTCAAGTTGAATGCTACAAGAGATCACCCTTTTTTCTTTCCCCCCGTGATGTATTTTCAGAAATAAGATAAGATAACATTTATTTGTCCCACACTGGGGAAATTTGCAGTCTACAGTGGCAAAATTGGGGGGGATGAAAAAAAACAAAGTGTTTCATTGCACAAAATAAATGTTTCAGAAAAGAACTGTACACAGTTCAATATAAGTGCAATATGAAATGTAGCATTAGCAATATATTTGTAGAATAAATATAATAAATCAGCAATAGCATAAATCGCAGGACTGTAATACCAGTTTAGCTTTGCATAGCTTGCCCAACAGCGTATTGAATTTGGCTTTTGCATGTTCCATAAATGCACGTTGCCGTCGCCTCCTCTCCATTTTCCCGTATGTGGCCCTCAGTGTAAAAGGTTTGGACATCTCTGTTTTACACATTTTCTCCTTCCCTGACCATCCAGGCATCTTCCTTTGACCCCTCCCCCTCTGAGACCCCCAGACTTGCGTCCATCCACCAACCAGCAGCATCCAGTCTATGTGCAGGCCCTCCACTCCGCTCCATGGACTCCCGCCGTTACTCCTCAGCCCCCCTCTTCCCATGTTACCCACCCGAGCGTGCAGTGGCCCCACCCGGGCCGCCGCCGCAACGCCTCTCCCTCGCCGTCGCCCCCTCCCCAGCGTTCGCCGGGGGAGACGTCCCAGCTGAAGAATCAGCTGTGCGCGATTTTCCCAGACCAGAAGCAACAGATCGACCGCATCCTCATTGACAACCCGTACATGAGAGACTTGAATGCCCTGTCGGGGCTGCTGCTGGGTTGATTCACTCGCTCAAAAACCAGACTTCATACACGCATTCAAGGGGGACCCGTAACACAGTATAAATAACAACTATTTATTTTCCTCTCTCTTTCATCTTGGACAGTCTTATTTTATTTTATTTTATTTTTACTGATCTAAAAGCATATTTGTTCATCTGATATGAACACCAATTTCCTTTTTTTCAGTTTGAAACAATTTTGTCAAAACTATTAACGTAAAAAAGCAAAGCAGGTTTTATTTCTCTCTCTCTCTCTCTCTCTCTCTCTCTCTCTCTCTCTCTCTCTCTCTCTCTCTCTCTCTCTCTTTTTTCCCCCTTCCTTTCCCCCCCTTCAAATGTGGGAGCAGCATAGATTAAGAGGACTGGTCGCAGAATTTGATGGGCTTCTTACCACAAATGCATCCATACTACCTAATGACTGCCATTAGACAAATAAACTAGCACAGTGACTATTTTATGTCATGGTTTTCCTGCAAAAAACATTAACAGTACCGCTTATAGTTTTAAAGAAAGGCAGTTGTGAAGACAACCTACATTCATCTGTATATAGTCATAGTTTTGCTGACTATAAAACGACATGCTAGGCACATAATGGGCCCATTTGTGTCCCTTCAAAATAAAGTACAAATACACCTTAAAATGATTGGAAATAACCACCATCAATTTAGTTTTCTACTTGCTCCTATGGTTTGGTGTGCCCTAACATATGGAAGTTTGAGGCAGTCAACTTAATCCCCTTTTATTTCCAACCCTTTGAGTAGCTTGCCAGTGTTTAGGATTTCATCTTTATCAATTCAAGCGCTCAATTTTAATTGTTCCTCCAAAAATCTAGATTGAGAGAAGATTTGTGAGTTGTTTTTTTTCGGGGTTGACGATCTTCCCAGGAACACTTACTATTCAGAAATTAACTGTATTGGTTGTTTTTGAGCCACTTGAATGCTTCAGTCACTCCATCTTGTTTTTCAACACTACAAGGCTCAATTATATAGTTTACATTTGTTGGCTTGAGTCAAAGAAATTGCAGTCACAAAGCAGAATTACATCAACTTTGGTTTTCACTGTACTTTTGTAGCAATGAAAGAGGTACAAGGGTTCCGTTGATTCGTGTCAAAATGCTCTGCTGCAGGCATGTGAAGAATCACTCCGGGTGCTTCTTTCACACTCCAAGCAGAGTGTGGACAGGACGTTTCCCCTGCATGCGTATATGTGATGTGCTTCAGTTGTGTAACATACCAACCCAAGTCTGTATAAAAACATCTTTAGTTCACCATGTTGTAAGCATTGCTGAAGGATTTTCTTTTGTTGTATTATATTTTCATTGTGAACTACATTTTTTTTTCTAAATCTTAATATTTTTGGACATGTGGTTTAATGTATGTGAAGAATTCAAATAAATGCCACAGTCAGTAAGTCTTTGCACTACCCTCCACTTAAACTTTTTGAAGGGTGCAGTAATGGACAAAGTTCATGTTCAATTTTTTGAAGTGGTAGCATGAATTTCTTGCGCTTTATTGGGTGTACAGAAAACGAACAGGAGAATGTGAAGTAATTTCCTTGCGGGAACAATAAAGAGTATTACCACCACTTGTATGACTACAGCAAATGTGATGCTACAGCGAGCTGGTCAGCTTCTGTCTGAATCCTCATAGCACCGTCCATACAAAACGAAGGGAACAATTAAACACATCCCAGAACAGGAAGGAAATGCTACAGTAAAAAAAAAAAAGTAATTCGGCGAAAACAAATTACATGATAGTTTCCTCGTGTATGGTCTCCACGTGACTATTCTCTCCTCACTATATTCAGGCGTGCTTTTGATGAGTGGGCGCTAATACGGTCCATAAAATGCATTATGCACACATTAATATTCGGAAAGAAGCAGCAAGTCTCTCTTACTGACACTAGGGGTCAGTAGAGCCAGACAAAAGCGAGGCAGATTATTCATTTGATGCACGTTACGTCACAGCCTTCGTAGGAACGCCCCCTCCGCCACGACATATGGCAAAATAACCATTTGCACCGGCTGAAACTCCTGTAAAGTGTAAGGTTCTGTGTCTATTTGTATAAGAAATTATCTTCTAAAATTGTCATATCTTACTGTGTGGTCGGATGTACCAATAGACAAGGGTGTAAATCAAATTTAGCTTGGCAACCAAACAAACGTGTTGTGTAGGCACGTGTTCGTCAAGGACTAGATGGGATTTCGTCATCTTTTTTTTTTTTTTTTTTAAAGCTCTGTTTAGTTTGCTGCCGCTATTTACCCTCTTCTCAGTGTTGGCAGGAACACTTTACCAAGTAGTCTATTTACGTAAAATATTACTTTTTTTGTCATTGGCTGGATTTTCAGACACTGTAAATACAGAAATGGAGATGAATTTCAATCATAACTGCGTTACAGCAGCGATGTCACATTGTAGGTGTTCAGTGTTTTAGTGTAATTACTGCAATACACTTCGCAAGTAAATGTAATTCTTTGTTGCTTTGTTTGTTTGTTTTTTTTTCTTGTTTTGCTACTTTTAGATTTTCTTTGGGCCAATAGTTGAACAGAAACAAATTAGTATTCTATTGTGAAGTGCGCTCACCCTGGTCACATAATCCAAAATCCTACCTCAGCAATGTGCCACCTATTTTGAACTGAATTAATCCCTTCTTGTTGCTCTGTGATGTGTTTGTTTTATACACCTTGTAGTTATGGTTATACATAGGCATAGTCACCGACCACCATTGAAGACATGCAATTTAGATGTAGACTGTTCTCAAGTTTTGGGGGGCAGTAGCGGTTTGGTAAACAGAAGATGAACTCGTAAAGGAGCAGAAAACACACAACAGATGGAAACATTTGGCATGTACTGTACATTTTGTTATAATTACAGTAAATTGGCAACTTTTGACAACAATTGAACCTCTGAATACAATCCATTCCATTGTCTTGGATTTTAATACGTTTACAATCGGAAATGATGGGATTTCAAACATCTGTATCAAGTAAAAGTAATTTTTTAATAGCTTGTACAAAAATAGTTGGGGTTTGCCCACCCACCGAGTGTGAAATGAAGGAAACACATTAACGTTCCTCTGCCCATTGTTGTCTGCCCAATTCTCTGGGACTAATTTACATGAGGCGAGGCAACATGGTTAGCGTCTGCCTCACAATGCAGAGGTGCAGGGCTCCAGCCTTCCTGTGTGGAGGTTGCATGTTCTGCTTTTGCTTGTGTGGGCTTTCTCCGGGAATCCCGGTTTCCTCTCACATTCCAAAGACATGCATGGCAGGCTAATGGAACACTATAAATCAGCTGTGTCAAACATATGGCCCGCGGGTCGGAACCGGCCCCCAAGGAGGTTCCAGCAGGCCCGCGGGATAATTAAAAGTGAAAAAATGCATAAAAGACACGGAATTAATATTTTTAATAAGGTGCCATTTATGGAATATCCGCTAGGGGACACACTGTTTTGATCACAGTAGAAGACATCATTGATTTGATCAGAGAAGAAGACAACAGCAGAGAAGAAGACAGAGAGCTGAGACAGACCCAACGCAGCAGACGCTATCAAGGACATGTGAATACTTTATTCTTTACACATTTAATAGCACTCTCCTTAGTTTGTAAGGTGTAGGCAGGGATTAAATTTAGATTTTATATGCACATGTGTAAATGGTTGAAAAATTACTTTCTTTATAAATCTCGTTTAATCTTAAAGTGCATTACTATATTTTTCAATCCCAATTACTTAAAGTTTTGTGCCTTTGTACAATCAGTGTGATCAGTTGCAATGCATATATGTGAATGATAAAAGTAAATTGCACATTTGTCTAACAAAATCTAAGGTGCTTCATGAAATGTTTTGTAATGTGGACCACAATGTGAAATGAGTTTGCCACCCCTGCTCTAAATTGTCACTCTCCCTAGGTGTGATTGTCAGCATGAATGGTTGTTCATCTCTGTGTGCCCTGCGATTGGCTGGCGACCAGTTCAGGGTGTACCCCGCCAACTGCCCAAAGACAGCTTGGATAGGTTCCAGCATGCCCGAGACCCTTGTGATGATAAATGGATTAGAAAATGGATGGATGGATAATTTACATAATAACAAACCCCAAAGTCCAATTGTGCAATTGCTTCATAGCCGTGTCTCGATCTTCCTGGCATTTATTAAATACTTCAATTGACAATATGTAGTTGTCGGGTAGTTATATATAATATAGCGAGCATTTAAGATAAAAGGATCAGGTGAGTGATTCCCTCAGAACTTTTCACATGTCAAAGGATCTTAAGACACTTGGGAACTGGTTTCAATTGTGTAAAAATGCATATGACTTAACAGGCAACGTTTAAAGTAACATTTGAACATTTCTAACTTAAATGCTTAAATGTAAAAACAAATTATTCGCTTGGAGTATGTACATAGCCTTAATATTTATGATGCGGGATGGAGACTTAAGAGTGTTGCAAACTTCGACTTCATGCTTTGAAAACACCCGTAACTGTCTAAAAAGAGAGTGATCCAACTTAAAAAAAAAAAGAAAAGAAAACAATTAATTTTAGTTTTAGGCTTAACGTTTGGGTGGCAAATGTATAGAGGGAGATGAATACTTTGTCTTGAGAGGTTATTCTCTTCATAGTAAAACATGCAGGGTTGTTTTCCCAATCCATTTGCTGGGTAGCTGCGCATTTTGAGCAGATTGGGTTACTTTTAACAAAGGTTGGGTTAATTATTTTGTCCCAGTAGACTGGGTTGAAGATTGAATTTGGATGTGCAGTAGAGCTGAAACCGGATTCTGTATTTGCGTTGTGTTCTTTGTTGAACTAAATTTAATGTGACATTCTAAAGAAACGATGATGGCTGGATGGCTCATTCGGTAACATTGCTGACTTGGGTAAGTGTTTGGGGTTGAAATGTGGGTCCGGATTGACAGCCCAACCACAGAAAATGGGTGGGTTGTGTCTTCTTAGAAAATATTGGTCATAAAATATGCGTTATTTGTAACCACAACTACACGATGTCATGCCCTGTGTTTATGGCCTCCTGGTAATGTGTTCTCTGTCCACAGTCCATCCTGGCTAAGTGGTGGGCAGAGTCACTAAACTGCAGCTATTGCAATCACTCAGATCCACCTGTCCCTCCCTACTCAGCAGGGGATAGTATTTAAATTCTGCTGCACATGAAGGAAGGTGCTGGAGTATTGTTTTGCTGACTGTCCCACTGGTTTGTGTTTCTGCCAGATTCGTTGTTGTTCCAGTAATTAAGTTCCTTTGTGATTTTCTGTTTCCTTTTTTATCTCTCATCAGCGTACAAGAAGTACTTCAGGTTTTTGTTTCTCTTAAAGTGATTTTCTGTTTTGTTTTTGTAAATACCTTTTTACACTGCTCCATTGTTACCTTTCTCTGTGACTTTGTCCACCACCTTTTGTTGGTGAGTAATTCCACTTGTTTTTGTTCTGGCGTCAATGTTTTGATGCCGTTATCTTGTTTACCAGTATTACTTGTTGGAATAAAGCCCGTGTCACCGCTCTCAAATATTGCATGGTGGTGCATTCTCTGTCTGTCAGCCAAACTGTAACATACCAATACGTCACCTGGTAACCCATATATTGGTAGTATGGGTAGTTTTGGATTTTAAAAAAAGTGTGCTGAGTCAAATCCTCCACTCATTGCACTGGGTATAATTAGCCCAATATTGGCTAGTTCTAGGTTACGTCACCCAATTTGTTTTAACTAAGCAGTTTTAAGAGTGTTCACACAAGGACTAATCTTTAAAACTTAAACTTTCAGATATGCATTCTGTTCTTGAATCGTTGTTATTCATTTATTTGATGCTGTAGCCATATTTTAGTGAGCAACCAAGAAAGTCCTCTGTTCTACTTTCCTGGTTTGCAATAAGTTAAATTATATGGTCAGCCCATATTTCCCCTTTGACATCACTGCTACTTTTCTGTGGTGGCATCAGAGAAAAAAGAAAATCAAAAACATACTTGTGGAGGTCTTGCTTGAGAATGCTCAAATGAGTATGAGCATTTGTTTCTCTTCGGTTTAAGGTTTCATTTTTCACAGACAATGGTCCTTTTTTTAGTGAAGAGAAAAACTCTTCCCAAGCTGACAGTTTCGGCTGTCACTTCATCTGAGCTGTCACTGCTTCCTGGCGATGTGTATTAAAAGACCATTGTCTGAATAAACCTTAAAGAAGGTTATTATGCTATTTGCCTGTCACTGTATGCCCTGCGATTGGCTGCCGACCAGCCCAAACTGTAACTGCCTCTTGCCCTAAATCAGCTGAGGTACGCTCAGCTCACCCGGAACTCTTACCAGGATAGAAAATGAATGAATAGATGGGTATTGATCAAATGCAGAACTGTTCGACTTCAGGGGCATTCTTTCTGCTGTATTTCTCCAGAGCAACTCCCCTCGCTTTGGTTTAAGGGCCTCAACTATAATTTGGACCATGTTCTCCATAAGCAATTCATCAAACCTCTGCAAGGTGCCAAAGAGAGCCAGAATCAAGAATTTGTGTCCCATCTTGGATGAGAGTCGGCTGCCAAGCAGAGTTATGTGTGGAATTTGCTGATGGCAGTGGGAACAGCGGCTGCCTCACCTTTCTCCCTCATGTTTCTTGTAACCTCAGCCACTCCATGTGTCCTCTGTACATGCATCCTGTTCAAAACCTCTGTGGCTTTTGTTCACTCTTTTCTTCATTTTCTTGGGGATTAAAACTGTCTAAAACAATACATGTCCTGTTTTGTCCTTGAAGAAAGTCAAATTCCAGCATGCCAGAACAGCTTAAGACTTTTTTTTTTTTGCCCCCCCCCAAGTCCCACACAGGCTAATTTCTCCCCCTACTACTTCCATTTTCTACTCATTTAATTATTATTCATTACCTGTGAATCCTCAAAGTTCTCCATATCTTGCGTCTACCTACCCTGCCGTTGAATGATGACCAGTGCAAAGTGCACCCCTCTACTTCCATTTTCTACTCATTTAATTATTATTCATAACCTGCAGTGCAACACAAGTATTGACCTGCCTCCCGAGTTACCGTTCTGTACCATCCAACACGCTTTCATAACCACCTTCTACTATTTGCAACCCCCCCCCTTTTTTTTTTTTTTTTTTTTTTTAAAGAAAAAGTCAGTTTCAAACAAAAGGTGTGCAGTGTGCTATTGCAGGTTCTACCTTTGTGGACTTTGCATGTTCTTCCAATGTTCCCTGTGTTCTACGGCAAACACATGCATATTAGGTTTAATGAATCGTCAAATTCTCCATAGCTTGCGTCTACCTACCCTGCCGTTGACTGATGACCAGTGCAAAGTGCACCCCTCCTCTCCTGTAGACTCCAATGTGGGAGCTTCTAGTTCTCAAATGAGGGCAGTAGCAATAGAAAATGGATGGATAAAACGTAAGGAAACACTACTAAATTACCTCTCTGGAATGGTTCCCTATCATTTGTGTGAAATTAAATAACCTAGTAAAGTGGGCCACAGCTGTATCACTGCTGAATTGGAATGGACAATTTTGTCCCACCCCTATATACCGTATGGGTGACCATATGGGTAAACAACTGACAATTGCTCAAACACAAACACAGTTGTTAACATTGCACCATTGTAACATTGGAGAACAAACAGTTGGAAATGACCACAATAAACATTAACATCAGATTACCCTGATTTTGAGGCTTTAGCCAAGAACCCTAGTACGACAGTATGTGAGTCCCCGGAATCCCATCAGCTCTGCAAGAGGTCGCGTCAACACCAAGATGACAGTCTTGGACTTTGGCACTGGCACAAGAAAGGAAACTAACTTACGGGCAATGAAAACAAAACACCGGCATTGAACAGAGGAACAGGTTTGCTTTACTGTCATCTGACCGGGAAGCTTTGGTGGATCACAGCACCTATGAAAGTGGACCCTCTCAACTACTCAGATCAGCTACTTGGTCACAAACACTAATAATATGTGGCAGACCCTTATTTGGGGTCAAATGTTGTGTCTATGTAGCAGAAAGCACACAAAGGTTCTATGTTTTGCTAACGACGTGGTTTCTGATTTTTATGAAAAAGTCGAGACCCGCTACTGAGCATTCGATTGTCAGATTGGTTATAATTCATATATTCATTCATTCAGGGGATCAAATTACTGCAAAGGCCATGGGTATCCGCACTAACAGATAAGACGAGATTCTGCCTCGACTCCGAAGGATCAACAAGCACACAATGAAGCTCAATCCCCCTCACACCCTTGCATCCAGAACACACTGATTTGTCCTCATCGGCCCAACCTACTGTGCCATATCCACTGCTGGATTCAACCCAAACTTTGAAGCCATCTTCACACTGCTAGACCCACCCCTGGACTGTACATCGCCCCCGAACGATGACTCAGCTCTAACTGCACAAATCCATCGTCTATGGATGACTCCCTCCCAGAGATCACCTACGAGATGAACAAGCTTGTCCATATTTTAATTCATCTCACACCACTTCCATTTCCCATTTTTTCACCTCTGACTCCTAATCACCATTCGACCACACCCACCCCAAGACTCACCAAACTGCCATCTACCAAACGTTTGACTGCACCAAGACTCAGCAAACAGCCACCTACCTACCCATCTCCCTCTTTGCTTGTGAAGAAATTTAACTCCCGTCCGGTCTGATATGTTCTGGGCCCAGACTGAATGAATACCCGCTATGTTTGTCCCTAGAATAAATCAGCACCCGATGAAGCTAACGAAGCTTGTGGTATTCCAGTGATTACCAGTGACAGAAAGTCAGCTAGTCAGAAAGAAATAACCTCATGAGGTTATCTTGTCAGCCTCTGAAAAAGCGTCTCCCGTTATCACTGCAAGATTAGATCACTAGTTCACAAAGCACTATTGTTTAATTAATTAATGACAACATTATGACCTATGGCCTTGACTTCTTTCTCCTCAGCAAAACATGTCGAACAGAAGGTTGTCAAAACACTAGTATGAATGAGGCAACATCAAGGAATTCTAATTTTCAGAGTAAATTTTACAGTTGCAAAAAACACGGCAGAATTGCTGCCATTTTTAAGTCATTGTTTCAGTGTAAAGACATTTATTTGGGTGATTTTAATTCATTTGAATACAGTTTCTCAGTCTTTTAATAAAAGGTGATCTAAACATTACTGTTGTAATCATTTATAGACCACCAAGACAAAAAGGGAAATCTATGGAGGAATTTGAAGAAAGTAATCTGTACTGACTATGACGGCCGGGTCATAACCGGAGACTGTACCATTCATGTTGAGAACAATTTGGATAAAAATACCAAAGTACTTTATACAATACTTGCTACAAATAATCCTAAAAGTTCGGACAATCACTGTGTCTATTAAAAAAAGATATATATAAATGAGAACACAAGCAATATGTTTGTGAAAATCTGTGAATGCAGAGACTGTCGATGAACTTCTGGACGAATTCACCTGGAAAATCTCAAATGTCCTGAATGCTGTTGCTCCTTTTAAAACTAAGACCATTTCACGTTGACCTAAAACACCCTGGAGGTGCACTACAAACGTAATGACTTTGAAATCAAAGTGGAGGAAAGCAGAGCATAAGTGGATATATATAAATGAGAACACAAGCAATATGTTTGTGAAAATCTGTGAATGCAGAGACTGTCGATGAACTTCTGGACGAATTCACCTGGAAAATCTCAAATGTCCTGAATGCTGTTGCTCCTTTTAAAACTAAGACCATTTCACGTTGACCTAAAACACCCTGGAGGTGCACTACAAACGTAATGACTTTGAAATCAAAGTGGAGGAAAGCAGAGCATAAGTGGAGAAAAACTAACTCATTTTGACCAAAACACACAATGTTTTGTAACTTTAACAAAGAGCTACTAAAAGTGACACAACACTTTTCATTAGTTGAACCTAAACAATACACGCACGCTATTTGCTGTGGTGGACAAACTCATAAATCCCCCAAATCAAATAGTGCCAGAACTCCTCTCAACAGATAAATGCAATTAATTTTCCTGCAATTTTAGTGAAAAAGTACAATCCATCAGGTCAAACATCATCGCAAGCCAGCAAAATTACAAAATGATGCAGCGCATAAAATCACCCAGGAATAATGAAATTACCACGAGAGACTTTGATACAGTTGATCAAAAAACTTTAACAGATTTGCTTCACCAGTTGAAACCATCAACTAGCTGTCTTGACTCATTAACATCTGACTTTTTCAAAACTATTGTGAAATCCGTTCTCACTGAGTTAGAGAAAATAATCAATGGCTCATTTTAGACAGGCACGTTTCCTAAACTCCTTAAAGTAGCCGCCATCAAGCCACTTCTAAAAAAGAGAATGCTTGATGTCTCCTTGTTAATAAATTATAGACCAATCTCAAACCTTCCCTTTTTTATCCAGGTTTGACGATAAAGTGTTTTTTAATCAACTCAGCAAATTCTTGAACTCCAACGAACTTTCTGATAAATTCCAATCAGGATTTCGACCTTATCACAGTATGGAAATAACTCTTGCTAAAGTACTAAATGATATAAGGTTGAACACTGACACAGGGATTGTGTAGGTGCTACTCTTACTGGATTTCAATGCAGCATTTGATTCAAGTGATCATAACATACTGTCGAACATACATCGAACAGGTTGGAAACTTGGGTGAGAATAAATGGAACTGTCATGAAATGGTTTAGGTCTTACTTAGAGGAACTGAGTTACTTTGTGACTATTGGAAGTTTTGAATCAGACATGGGAGTGCCACAAGGGTCAGTCCTCGGACCCCTTCTGTTCTGTATGTGTATGTTATCTTTGTGTCAAATGCTTCAGAAAGTCAATGTTGGCTATCACGGTTATGCAGATGACACACTGCTATATGTAGCATTGTAGGTGTGGTGTTTTTGCTCATGTGAAGCACACTGAGTTGCCTTGTGTATGAAATCAGCTATACAAAAAAACTGCCTTGCCCTAACTCTTGGGGGAAAATGGAGGAATATAAAAATCAAATAACACCACATTTGGCACTAAATACAATCAGCCCATCGGGCATGTGCCCTTTAAGACAAATGGCCAGTCCAGCACTGCTCACTTGTGTCACATTTGTATAATATCAATACCAAATACAGTATTGCACACGACAAACTTCAACAATCTGAACCAAATTGATTGTGTGTAACATACAGTGACGGGGCAATAAAGATGATTCTGATGATCCTGTATGAATGAATCAAGGCACTTTTGATGTGAGAAAGTGTGAATTTCAAAGATTGTGAAAATATAATTTTTTGTTTTCGTAATGTTGCTTTTGTTTTATGATTTCAAAATTGACAATCTTTATGTCTTGTCATTTTACTGCATTGTTGTATATTTTCATTTATCCTGCTTTTTGTCTTGAGTTTCCCCTTTTCTTTTAATCTTGTTTTTTATGCTTATTTCTGTGTTTTAGTCAATCACGGATAATGTGCCTCACGATCGGTGATTAAAAACAAATAAATTCGCCTCCCTTGCCTGTTGAAGGCACAGGACGTACTGTGAGAGCTTGCGGGTAGAAGCTGAGTAAGGGCGCGCTCCCGAGGCAAACTTCAACAACCGTGCGCGAGCCCGAGTGGCTGCTCGTTGCTACTATTAGCGCCTGGCGTCTCGGCTCTGCTTCACGAAAATTTGCGAATGTGTGCCCCTGCTGCTAACCAAGGAAAGACGGACTACACCGAGCCACTGTCAAGCTCCTCTCTGCGTATACGCCGTTTTACCCGCGTTGAAGTCAAGGATATTTCTTTCGAGGTAAGCTGGGCCGTGCCATTAATGGCGAGAGGACGTTTGCAGCGAGTGTGTTTGTGGTCAAAACAACAGCGTTAGCTTCCCTTCCATTAGCTCGGGGGGGGGGGGCTAACATAAGATAGCCGTGTTGCTAACTTGTTTGCGGGTTTCACTAGTTAAATTACCATTTTAATTGTCGCATTCAGACGAACTCGTTACTTATAGCAAGTGGACACGTTTTCGTTTGTTTGGTTGAGAGTAGGCTCGCTAAGATAACAATTAATCGATTTCGTGATCGTACATGCTAAGGCTGCTGTTCTCCGTCACGACAAGGCCTGTCGTGTGTGTGTGTGTGTGTGTGTGTGTGTGTGTGTGTGTGTGTGTGTGTGTGTGTGTGTGTGAGAGAGTGTTTTCCTCGAAAAACACATAATTTTCTAGTTGACTCCGTTTGGCTCAACGTAAACCTGTGTTAGTTTTGAGTTTGTTCAATGTCCGAGAGAGGAAAAGATGAACAGCGACTTGGCTGTGGTTGCCCGCGAGTGACCTGGCTTCAAGCGGAGGCTTGAATGTCAGAATTGAGCATAAAATGTAATTGAAACGTCTCCGTCCAGGAACATTATCTTGCCTCTTCAATCGGCAACTGTAAGTCGACCTGGTGATAACGTGTAATGAACTAGGACGGGCAGGTACATTCTTGGCTGCAGTTTGTCATTAAGCGTCTGTGCTTGTGGGGATTAATGCTTCTGTCTAAGATAAGCTTTATTTCACCGATCAGCGACATTAGGGCAACAAACTCTTTTCCAGCCTGGAATTGGACCTCACATTCAAGCTAATATGTCGATGAAATGCGCTGAAGTTAAAATAATGACATTTTTTTTATCGCTTTCTTTTAATTCAGGGAAGGCGATGCACTCTCACACCGCACCTTTTAGGCTTTCTTCATTGGGCTCACGAATAACCAAGTGATCAGCTGAGTAGCCTGTTGCCATAACAACACTCACTGAGTCAAGCATCAACAGTGGCGCTCTAACACTGCTTGAAGTGTGGTTTTTGTATGTGTATACAGTATACTGATTTGTTGCGGTTGTTATTCTTGTGGTGGCAATGTATGTGCTATACCTGTCACCTGTGCAATTTCTTCTTATTGAAGGCAACACAGGGTTGTTAATAATGTAGTCACTTTTTGTTGTTGCAGCCTTTTACATTTAAACTGCCAGCCGTTTTCAGACCTTCCTTTTACGCTACCATGTGGGGCAAAAAAAAAGCAAATATGTAGCACAGATTCAATTTCTGGATTCTTAAAATACAGAAATGTGTCATTGGCAGTGAATGAGTTAATCAGAGTTATGGTCAGTTTATAACTGTCAAATGTTTTCGTCTGCTTGTGGAAGTGTACATTTGTTTTTGGAGTGTCAAACCCGAATGGATTTGATAAATAAAGATCTACATCTTTACAGTAGTTTAGCATGTAGTTCTGTTCCTATTGCAACAACAAAACCCAAATTTGATCGTCTTTCAGAATGCACCCTACTCTGCACAAATGTTTTAGTAAGTCATAATTACATGAAAAAAACATTTTTGGCTGTAAGTATTCTTGTAAGCCCTGAAATGTCATAATCCATCAAGTATTTGAAGGAGAAATAGTTCTGAGCTGCCATTAACAAAGAGTTGTATGGAAACGCAGTAACTACTGTACGCTGATAACTGTTTTTCCATGTGACGCGTGATAACATATTCTTGCACCTGTGCAGCAAGGAGTCTATTACATAACCTCCATATTTCAAAAATGTGCTATTGTTTGGTTGACAAGTACTTCTAGCCCCGCCTCGCCCCCAATATAAAACATTTAAATCAACTCAGTAAGTGCGGTAGTAACTGAATGTACGCTCTTGTGCTGCATGATGACGTGTTCTTGCACTGCTGCAGAAACTAGTTCATTGCGCACCATTTGTAACCTCACAATGGCATCATTTAGTAAATAGTTGTATGAAAACCACGTCCCGGTCATCAATAACGTAATCAAATAAACAGTAGTTATGGCAATCAGCTGAGTTTGTAATATTTGTGTCATAATTCAGTAAATATTTGGTTGAAAAATCCTCAAGTCAATATGAAGCAAATGGACAAACAGTACTTATCACTGGTAACTGAGTCTGCCTTTTTATGGTCTGCATATTCTTTCTCCATTAGTAACCTCAATGTTGGGACGTTGCAAACTGAGGACCCCGTTGTAATCAATCAGCACTCTTGCATTATTGTTCTTCTTCTTATTTATTCTCATCATTTTTTTTTTGTGTTATGTACAGATGACCAAATTGTCCAAATGTACCCTTGCCACAAAAACTTCTAAAGATGACGAAAACACTCTCATGAGCCAGGGCTGTACTTTGGAGTCCTTCGTCAAGAAATACTTCATTTATGCACACCAACTGCTCATCCTCACAGATGAAGCATTCTTGGTCGATGTACGCTGACCAGCCACAACATTATAGACCCGTTCCTACTACATGGTACGTACTGTGCTTGCAATGAGTGAACTTGGCGCTACCCGCCTCGGTTTGGAGTTCAGTAGTTGTTTTTTTTCCGCAACAAAAGAAGACACCATAAGTTTTGGCGGGAAACTGCTCTTGTATTTTTAAAGACATCAGTTGGCGTTAACAAGTTGCAACCAAGGAGCAGAATGGGGGATTTTGTCTCTTCTATCTCAACTCTATGCTGCAAATTAAAAGACACGATGACGGTTGTGTAGAATGAAAAGCAACCTCGGCTGCTTAAAAGTCATTGCAGCACACCACACAACTGCCTTAAAATTTTGGTGGGGAAAAAAACCCGATCAGCTCGTCAGCAAGCTCTGTCGAAGCCTGAAACAATCATAATCAATTGAATCAGGTATGTTGGAGTAGGGAGAGGTCTAAAACAGGCAGAATATGGCTCTCGAGGAACCGCAGCTGAATACACTGCAGATAAATATTTTTGCTATCAAAAGCCCTTTTGTGGTGGCGTTTCTGTTGTTTTGTAGAAGCAAAGTCTTAATTGCTAAAGAATGGAAAAAGATAGGAACGGACTTTTGTTCAGCTGAAAGAAGAGAGTCTCATCTTTCTTTTGGTAGTCTGCATGTTTATATCGCAATAGAACACAATAATCTGTGCGCCTTGCAAATCAGTTCAAATCCAGTAAAACGGGCTGGGATCGAAGGGTTTGCTCCCATGAAAAAGCCCGTGATTGAATGAGTTATTGAATTTTTAAAGTTACGTAACGGCACCATAAATGCCTTAAAAGAAACAGGCATATATTTGTATGTAGTTACCAATTAATTTTGCTGATTGATCGATTTGTTTGATTGCTAAAATGTACGTAAAATTCTCAATGTCTGACTGCTATTGCTGCTTTTTACAAAGCATCTTTTGTCATCATTATGTGTAGCAACACTTGCTACCTTCAGCACGGGCATGTTTGACCTTAATGTGGCAAATCAGGATATCGCACACTGACAGAAAGTTCATCACCTCACCTGCACTCACTCTTGAAGTAGATCGTTGTCAATATTTAGCTCTCGAATTGCTTTCACTGCTGGTCTTCAAGTTTTGCACAACTGTTGCCATGTTCTGCTTCTTCATATTGCAAACTAGTTGAGACAGAATCTCCAGGCCCTGTGCTCGTTTCACAGCAAACAATTTTGCCTCAATTGCTGCGACGAATCGATGTCGCACAATTCTTAGTTTTAACACTCCCAAGAAGTTGTTGTCACGCACAAACTATGAAATCACACAGGTTCAGGTACGGTAAGGAGGTAATTAGGTTGAGGACTTCCAATTCTTAATTCCTGGCAGTTCTGCTCAGTGAATCAGCATCTTTAAAGTTACAGAAAAAGATTATTACACGCTAATGCTGGGGACGGACGCCCTGACTCAGTCAATGGATTGCATTTATGTTGAAATGCATCCAAGGCAAATCATTCTATGCATGATGGTATTTCTCTCCGCTTTAGGAGATGACAACATTCTGAAGTGCATGACAGCGACTTGAAGCTTTTGTGGCCAACCTCACTCGAGTTGTCAGTGAGCCATCACATACATAAGTGAGCAAGGAAAACTTGGAGCACATGTGTAGGGAAAACCCTGAGATCATGTTTCACAGCTAGTGGGTGAAACCAAAGATTCACCGCGAAATGTTTTACGTTCAAAACCTTAACCCAATCGTACAAGCCGTGTAGGACATTGTGTAAATGTGGTTCTGTGAATGAAAGATCATGTGCCTGTGTGTCCACCCGGTACGCAGATGTCCCAACAGAGTCTATTTGATGACCTTTCTGCCCTATTGATGGCCGGCATTGTTCTCATTCTTCTCCATTCATCCATTTATCTTCTCTCTTTAAATGGGATCAAGCTCATGGCTGAACGTGTCTTGATGAAACGTGATTGTCGCTGCTTGTTAAACGCTTTGGTTTGATGACGCGTGTATTATTGGTGTCAACTGCGACGTATGCTCATAAGTTTATGCTGAGTAAACGTCACTTCAGCGTAGAAATGGCCAACGCTCTGTGATCCCAGGGTGGGGTCTCAGTTGCAACACTAATGCAAAGCCGGTGGACATTCAACCACGTTCGTTTTTATGTGCGTTAAAGCAGCGGTCCCTGATCTTTTTTCTACCACAAAACGGTTCAAACATGCTTTTCATGGACTGGCAATTTCCTTGGGAGTCGGGGGTGGGTGATTAAAAGATGACTTAATTGATTGCTGCTTTGGTCTGGTAGCTGCACGGCTACTCAGTGGCCGCTAAACTGCTAATGATGCGTCAGCAGCCCGTGCAAACTCCTGTGGCATTATCATCATTTGCATCAATTGAGTTCTACTTGTTCAAACGATTCGACAGGATTGCTGTGTTGTCTGTTTTTGAGGGCCCACCTCGCACAACAATTTCGTTGACTCCATTTCGCTGAACGCCACATAAGCGAGGATGAGGAATAATCTTGTCGGAATAGTTTCATTCTAGGAAGATAAGCCAAGTCGTGGCTCCACCTCAGCTGCGCATTCAGTTGTGAGCTGTTCAGTCAAAATCTTTATTAATAAAGAATCATGGTATTTGGAAGGGGGACTAAGCTATTAGAATCATTTGGATGTCACTGTGACCTTTTGGGATGGGCAAGTACCGATACAAGGCATCAGTATCTGGCTTATACTGAGCCTTATTTTAAGAGATCGCTACTTGCAGCGGAAGCCGCTAAATGTGGCTGTTGTACGATATACAGTATTTATAAGACGTTTATAAATGTATAAACAGTGCACTAAAATATATGTCATGTGATTGTCAAATGATTCGGTATCGGGCGATAAAGATCAACTTTATTCATTTTCTAAACATTTAAAGATCAACAAAATAATCCAAATGTGCAAATTTTTTGCCACGGCATAAAGGCTATTACACAGTGTGTGTGTGTGTGTGTGTGTGTGTGTGTGTGTGTGTGTGCGTGTGCGTGTGTGTATTTTTTTATTTTTTAATAATTATTATTGGTAGCCAGTGTAGTTAGTGACGCTAACAGAGCGGCAGGGACGGACACACACACACACACACACACACACACACACACACACACACACACACACACAAAGATCCCCTGCGCTCAGCTCCCTAAGAGGCAGCAGCAGAGCGGCGGGTTTAAATTTGAAGATTGTTTGAAGTGAAAGGCAAACTGAAAGATACTTCTGTTTTGCCTGATCAAAAAGAAGCCTCGCTAAATGGCATCACCAAAGACTTGAGAGAGCGACAGACAGGTTCGTGACAGATTTGACATTTCCAAACGACTTAACTTGAAACAGAAGTTTAACGAGTGTAAATTATTTGGTGACAAGCAAGCTTGTTACCTATGGTTTGCATTTCACAAGGTCATAAATAATGTTTTTTTTTTTTAAATGGGAGAACAACTGTGTATCTGCTTAGACTCTTCATTTTAGCCTGTACAAGCCTGTTCATAAAAATGATGTCGATGTATTGTTTGAACAAATTAAATGCACTCTAACAGAGGATGTCCCCATTCTGTTAAAGCTTATATGTGCGATTCCACCAAATCAGTGGTATTAGCGTCCGCAGGCAATTACATGAAAATACATTTTGATAAAGCATCCTCCACATTGATATGTATTAGGTTTAAAGTTAACATTTAATTAGCGCAAACGCCAGGGCTATAGTTCCTGTATTTAATATAATATTCATGCTGCAAACGCACAACGATTTTCACTACAAAAATAGTGACATAAAAAAAACCCCGCCTGAGATGGACCAATACACATTTAGAATTGTTCAATATGTGTATCATCAAATTTAGTGCTTAAAGAAACTGAAACATATAGAACCGTGAGTTCATTTTGACAGTGTTACAAAACAAACAAAAAAAACAAAAAACAATGAGCACTGATTTGATAGAATAGACCATGTCCTTATGCAGTTTGTCAAGAATGCAAGGCCTGCCGCACGCTACACAATGAGTTTAAATTCCCCTTGGACTGGAAAACAGAAAAAAAATGACAATTAGAAGAATACATGAACGAGAATAAGAGAGTTGTTGGGGTCAAATTCATTATTTGAATGTACCCGATGCAGTACGTAATTTGCTGCATTTTAGCCACAAGCTGTTGTTATTTCACCCACGTGAAATTATAAAATGGTCACCGATAAGCATTGTTCTAATACACCATACATGTACTGTCTGTGAAGTTGAGGTCCGTGATTCGGTCATGCATGTCTCTGTATGAGTGGATTCATCTGTCTCAAGAGGTGACCATTGTAGATTTACAAATGTCAGGCTTCTTGACTGGCATTGAGTGTTGCACGTTTCCTCCATTGCGACTCCGGTGGCCCGGGGGTTGTCCATAAGTGTAGCTACTGAAGACTAAGCATTGTCTACGTACACCTCCTGTCTTTCACGTCTTTTAGGGTTGGGTTTCACTATGGTAGGCCCTGCATTTTGTTTTAACTCTCATTTACAGCCAGACACACGAGTGAGCTCTCATCAGCTGAGGGCGATGAAAGGCCTTGAATGCGTCTGGCGTCTGGGCTAAAATGATGAGAGCACAGCTGCGGGTCTTTGGGCAGATGGACTCTTCCAACCGCATCCTCCCACTGTTTTCTTAAAAGGGAAGTCATTAAAAAAAAAAAAAATCACATTTTCTATGCAGCCGCACACGGCATTTGAATTAATATTGCGTTTGTGGAATTTCTATTGTGAGACCTGTTTGTTGTTCTAGTTGGGGTTTCTTCTAAATGATGGCTGCATGTGTTTGTTCAAATATGTCTAACATTCTGACTTTTAAGTATTCAACTAGCAGATGCTTTAACGTTTCGTATCACATATAAGCTTTTTTTTTTAAAAAAAATAATGCAATTATTGTATTTTTCGGAGTGTCATACTTTTTTCATAATTTGGTTGGTCCTGTGATTTATACTAGGATGCAACTTGTATGTATTAAAATCGAAGCTGGCACTGGCACCCAAAATCTCCCTTCTCCAACAGTGTCAACTTTCTTTTTGCAGTTGGAGAATGCTTTTGTTGCATCCCCGCTGGCCGCCAGAAGGTGGCGGCAATGCATCAAAAGCGCTCACCAACCCCCAAAAGAAAGTACTGTAGAAGAAATGGAAGAAGTTGTCGTAGTCATTCATTACCACCGGTGGGCATCCTTCTTTGTAGCATGCTAAAGAAGTTAACAGTAATGCACCAAGAGTACTTGCCAACCACGAAAAGAACAAAGAAATGGAAGCTTCAGAAATAACAGTCGTCGTGGTAATGATTGTGTGACATACCACTTACGATTGCAGCTTCCTTATGCCACAACAAAGATTTACAGCACTAGAAGGCGCAATAGGCAACCTTTGTCCACAATGGAACGTAGGAGTTGAGTAAGGTAAGCCATTTTAAACTAAAAAGAAAAAGTTTTCCATTATTTAAATGCGGAAGTTTCATCCATCCCAAACTTGTTTGCTGCTGTCAGTACAGAGTGCGTTTTGGAGAGGCAGAGCATACCCCCATCCCATCAACTGCAGCATATGTAAGAAGTCAAATAGGTAGCTCATGTTTGAATTGTTTACATCTGTACTGCCTGACACACTGGTCTTCAGCTTTCCTGTTTTGAGGCACTCTGAAAAACAGTCACATTTGAACAACGCTTTGAGATTCCGAATGGTCGCAGTCAAGCAGTATGCGTTCGAAATGTAATTCCCAATCTGCCACGATGAGGGAATGGGTCCCCCCCCGGGCGAGAGTCCAAACTCCGCTGTTCTCCGCCTTGGCTTTAGCAAAACAAATTTCCCCTCCAAAATGCGACTTATACTCTCGGAGTGTTTCATAGTCCTAAAAATATGCTATACATACATTTGGGCGGGAATTAGTTTGAATGGCCATGCTGTCTTTCAAAGCTGAAGGCCATGTGTTCAGGCTGTTTGCAATAAGCAGTACATTGTGAAAAGAAAATGGGGTATGGTGTCAGAGAGGGCAGCTCGTGGTAGAGCTTGCACACAGGCGAGTTTGAAATCTGAGCCTTTCCACATTCGGTTGGGCAGAGGGAGTGGTGGTGGGTGGGGGTGGCAGAGGGAAAGATTCAGAGAGAGAATGTCCACGGTGGCAACAGAATTAACAGTTCTGCCAACACAGCACTGACATGAGTAGGTGCATGAAGAAAAGAGAAGCAAGTGGGGATGGAGTTATTAATTTGGCTAGCGTATATATGGGGGACGGGCGGGTGGAGGGGTGGTGGTGAGTGAGTCAGTGTGAGCATACTTTGTTGTTAGTGCTGACATTGGACACTGTCCACACCCCAAAGTGACACCTACCGCACTCTAGGAGTGGGAGACTGTGGAAGTCAAACAGTTCGGGAATTTCCCTCCT
This sequence comes from Hippocampus comes, assembly GCF_001891065.2. Taxonomy (NCBI): domain Eukaryota; kingdom Metazoa; phylum Chordata; class Actinopteri; order Syngnathiformes; family Syngnathidae; genus Hippocampus; species Hippocampus comes. The sequence continues at coordinate 1,527,547 of NW_017805841.1, read as the reverse complement.
CATTCTCTTACCAACTACCTTTTTCCCCCAGTGGAACACCATATGGCCAAAGCTGTGTTTTGCAGCAGTCCTTCTGCACAACGGCACCGTTTTGCTTTGGGATTGCATTTTTCCATTGAAGGCTATAACCCTGAAAGATTACCGCGTAACTGCTGTTATGTTTTTATTTGACACATGCATGCTCCGAAAAGTGTCAGTGATTTGTCATTATTCATGTGACATTGGTTGGGTTGAACACGCATTGACAGACTTATTAAGCTTCAAACTTCATTTGCAGAATGATTTGGAGCAGAAAGCAGTCTGTCCATTATCTGCAGTAGAGCGATTATTGGGGTGAAAGTGTGTGGGGGGGGATCGATCGCAATATAGGTCATTTTATATCAGTGGATCTCAACCTGGGTTCGATCGAACCCCAGGGGTTCGGTGAGTCGGTCTCAGGGGTTCGACGGAGCCTCTGCCATGGAGGTTAAAACACACCCGACTCAACATGTCAATTAGTTATGACATGCCTGCTGCAAATGATCACATTACATGGCTTGTCCAATCAGTGCTGCAGGAAATTTAGTTCGCTCAGTCGTCAACGTGTGACTGTCGTGATAGTACATCCTGTGATTTTTAAAAAAATTTTTTTTTTAAGAATTTTTTTAAAATACATGCTATGTCGGCAAAAAAAGAAAGCGGTCATATAAATATGCACAAGATGGATTCACATGCATCATGAAACGTGATAGGACTCAGCGTCCTATCTGCATGATTTGTAATGCAAGTTGAGCAACTCAAAACTGAAGGAACACTTCTTGAATCATATTTTTATGTTTCACTAATGAAGGGTTCGGTGAATGTGCATATGAATTGGTTGGGTTTGGTACCTCCGACAAGGTTAAGAACCACTGTTTAAGATCACATGTCCGACGAACTACCACAATATTTTTTCAATTATGTTTATATATATATATATATATATATACACACACACACACACACACGTAAGGAATCATATTTGCGTTGTCCAATCTTTCCTTAAAACAGAATTTCTTTTTGTGGGAAATGGCTAACAACACAAGCACTAAAATGCAAAAATATATGGTCCTAAAACTGTTCATAACACAAAAACTGCAGCAAACACTGCAAGTATACGAACAAAATACCGTATAACAAGACGCATCACAAAATTAGGACTATTTGCTACAAAATGAGACTGGTAACAGTATTTTTTTTTTTTCTCCTGATCCGCTTATCCTCACAAGGGTCGCAGCGGGTGCTGGAGCCTATCCCAGATGTCTTCGAGCAGCAGGGGGTGACACCCTGAACCGGTCGCCAGCCAATCGCAGGGCACACATAGACGAACAACCATCCGCACTCGCACTCATACCTAGAGACCATTTAGAGTGTTCCATTAACCTGCCACTCATGTTTTGGAATGTGGGAGGAAACCGCAGTACCCGGAGAAAACCCATGCAATCACGGGGGATCGAATACTGCACCTCTGCACTGTGAGGCTGGCGCGCTAACCAGTCGACCACTGGGCCGCCCATATTTGAATCTTGTGGATATACTGTAGGTTGTCACACATTTGTCCATTTATTTGTAACCAACAAATTTAGTGTGTTTTGTCAGTCAATACACCAATTTTTCATGGGTGTTTTTTCTTTCTTTACAGAGTTCCCTACATTTCAAGAGAAGACGAAAGCCTTATTTGCAAATCTTATGGACGAAGGTGAGTTTTTTCTCACAGCTATCTTTTAAAGAGCGCATTTGATACACAAGGTAACTCGATGTGCTTCACATATTCAAAGTACGGTATTTAAAAGTGTTGAATTTGCAAACAAAAGGATTCAAGATATTTAAAAGTGGCTTTGACTTTTCAACTTGACTCTCCAACTTGACTTTCAACAACGAAACACAGTTACGGATGGCTTGTTGAGTCTCGTTAGCACAAGAAAACAGACCAAACCAGAAAGGCTGATTTATTATTGCAATATTGCATGCTGGTATGGGTTGATTTGTGACATGAGGAAAATCTGTTTTGTACGACAGGAATAGATGGGTGATTTTTATTTTGTTATTTTTTTGTGTAATATGATCAGAAACTTTTGCAGATATCTTTTCAAAGCATGCACAGCGAGAGAAGAGTATGTATGATAATGCCCTGGTTTAGAAAAGTAACTGAAATCTTAAAAGGAGTTTAAGGATTAGAAGGTAAGTCCGGTGGAGCAAAACACTTCACCTCGGTTCTCCTGTCCCCTCCCGGCTGCACTGCTGCCCAAATGTGTTGCCAGTCACCACTTGAAGTGTCCAAATCCCCATCGGAAAATGTTGCTCTGCCATGTCATGTTTTTCCATGCTCTTTTTCACACTTCTCCCATCCACTCTTAAAACCCACACAGCACTTCATACACAATGCACCCTTTTAAGGCCCATTTTTTTCCTCTCTATATAGGGGAATTTATGTTAAAGAGCTGAGTACAGAACTTTGGTTCTTTTATGGCATCGACAAAAACACTTTATGTAATACCCAGGATCAAAATTTAGGTACCCAGAGATCAATCGCGTGGTCAAGATCCAATAATGCTGCTGGTAATTGGCTGTAACGTTACATGCAGTTGGGTCATGCAGGAAGAATATAGAGTGGGTATGCCCAGAGACAGGGTTCATGACATGTTTCGAACTGTACCAGTAGTTGCTTGTCATTGAAAAAAAAAAATGCCACCGAGGTTAAAATCGTGGCTCCACTTTTGTTGATCAGGCACTTAGGAAACAAAGTACTTGACCATGCCTGAAATCAATCAAAGAGCAGAAAATTGCTCCGCGTCCAACTGTAAGAGGAGTGAAAAGCAGCCATGCACCTCCTCTCAGCATTCAAGTTCGCCTGTGAACGTTTATTCAAAATTTTCATTACTGGTTTCATCCAAGAATACAGAGGAGAGCGCTGCCTTGGTATTTCAATGGGTACGTAAGTTTGTGCTCAGCAAAACTTCAATCGTGTTTCACGCTACTGCAACTCCAAGGGGGTGTTTGCAGTTTTCCATTTGCTCGCAAAATTTGAATGTTGCCCTCCCCCCCTTTCAAATCTCTGACCAAAGCTCCCACAAAATCATTAACATGATCAGCGTCTTCACATCAATTAGCATCATTAAACATCAACAATGATATCCATAAAGAACATGAAAATTTATTATTTGCATCCTTCTGAATTTGAGCGATTCTGGTTTCGATTCCAGTTCCAAACGATTTTCCATTTTTATTTTTTTAGGGGGTGGCAGCAAAAGCCTTGACATGTTTTAAATCGGAGTGTCTAAAGTCCAAAGTACGGCCATTAATTTTTAGCGGCTCGCAGCACAGACTAAAGCAACATTTGACACGGCTGTTTCATTTGCCTGCGTTGCAACTGAGCGGCAAGGCCGAAGAACAGAAGTTAATCTCTCACTTCCTTGTTTTCAACCAGTCAGTCATCATTCCATCGTGCCACCGGCCACCCCAAAATTCAGAAAAATCATTGTATAAAAATGAAATCTAGCTTCACAAACATTATGTTTCACAAGACTGACAAATTGGTTGAACGTTAAATAAACAATGTTCAAGCAGTCCTTGCGTCCTTTGATTTTGATTTCTTGTTCCTCCCCATATGTGGCACTTCAGTTTGTACACCCCTGATTTAAATGGAGATGGTAACCGCTTATTATTTTTTAACTTTATTGGATTAAATCACTATCATTGCAGTCCATTTCGTATTTTATTATCTCGTCTCTGTCCTGTGAAAAACACGCCCAAAAAAAACCATTTGAAACGCAGACACCTCATATATATTCAAATGGGGAGCAATTTGGTTACCCCATTCAGATTAGCAGCAGGTACAGTGTGTGTGTGTGTGTGTGTGTGTGTGTGTGTGTGGTGTGTGTGTGTGTGTGTGTGTGTGTGTGTGTGTGTGTGTGTGTGTGTGTGTGTGTGCGTGCGCGTGTGTGTTTAGAGTGTGCCTGTTGTGGACACATTTGTGTGCGTTACTGCAGATGAGGAAACAGGCTCGATGGGTATATCCAAAATACATATGCTAATGTGAGCTGACTATTTGCATTTCAGTGGACTAACTGTTAAATTCAGTGTTAGCAATACATGTATTTGATTGTTGAACTCACCCACTTGCGACACTCGGGTGCAGCGTGCAGTCGACTGAACTGAGGCTTGGTGCTGGTAGAACCACCAAACTGCTCATAGTTGTCATGACACCGTTGCGCCATCTAATCCTTTTATTTGAGGTGTTTCACTGAGGCGACCCTTCATTTTATTTGGACCAAGTTTAGACAAACGTTTGACCGGCGCCGGGTGTAGCTGCGAGGTGTGTGCCCGTTCACTCATCAAAGTAACGCTACAATATACACTTCTCTATTAGGTTTTGCTAATTGACTCCGATGTTTGTCAGACTACCCATTGATCAGGCAAAGGTTCCCTTTCACAGACATCTAACCAATCAGACCTTCGAAGTTGCTCTTCTTTAGTGTAAATGTGCTGAAATGAATACCCAGAATAATCCTTTTAAATATTTACACCGTATTTGTAATGCATCACTGTCACTTTTCTCCTTTATGCGGTCATAGTGTTGCTCTTAAAACGGATTAGGCAACTGAGTCATTGCTTACATGGACCTGCCATGCCTGGTTATATCGTTTGGGCATGACCCCGACCTTGGACTATCTCAGTGTCCTGTGCTAATTTAGTTCCACTGCTCTGGCTTCTGTCACTGCTTCTGCTGCTGCTGCTGGTATGCTCGCCAGCTAAAAAGCGCTATTAATAGTCACTAAGGAATTATCCTCATCGCAGCAGATGTGCGTACAAATAGGCAAACACGCTGTAGAAGCATTAACCTTGCAAATACAGATGTTGTGACCAATCAAGAAGTAAAAAAAAAAAACAAAGCTAGAGAAGGAGATAAATTCTGTACAGCCGTGGTCACATGCCAGGTTTTTGTGCTGTAAAAAAAACACGCACACATAGCACACACAAAATTCAAATCACCATGAAAAAATTTCAATAATGCAACCTATAAACTGTACAACTTGATTTAAAAAAAAAAAAAAAGAGTACAGTAAACTGGTCATATTAACACACACACACACACACACACACACACGTAAAACTAATTAAAGTTAGTGAGTAACTTTTGTCAATATTTGCTTTTTTTTTTTTGCTCCTCCACTTCTTTCTTATTGTCTTTTTTTTCGCCTTCCTATTTAAAAAAAAAAAAAAAAAGAAAGGATTGTTATTATTAGCTAGCATTGCAAGTAAATTTATGAGCCCAATACTGGTCATTTCGATTGCTCTGCTGCTGCGATATGGATCTCCATGTTGTTGAGCCATAATTCTATCCCTTAATACTTATCGGTGTTCACTTCCCACACATTATCGTCAATTTGATCCTTTGCAGTTGGATCTGTGTTGTCAGAGCGTAGGCATGCCGATATAAGGCTGAATTATGCAGGGTGACTGTCGTGACCCCCCCTTTGTAATCGTCTCTTTGGCTAATTGGACATTTTTCACTCCTTTCTGTCCTCAGAAATTCTGTACATTTAATTCATTTTAGTCACAGCACCTTGCACTTCTTTGCTTTCTGAGCAGAGCAGGGTTTTAGGGAGAGCTTGTTTCTGATGTGCAAATGGTCACATTTAATTAATACCACTTTTGCTCTCTAAAAGTAGGGGGAAAAAACCCTGAGTTGGTGCACTCATAGGTCACAATATTGTCAGAAATGAAATGAGGTGAGATGACATCATGACATTCTTTATACATTCAAGGCAAAGACCAAATAAAAAAAAAACACAAGCCATATTCTTGCTGTTGTAGTCTTGAGTTTAGACGCTAATGTCATAATCAAAACGCGGCCTGCATTCATGGCCCTTTTTCCCCTCCGTGTTTGTTTGGTGTTCTTCCCAAATCAGAAATGAGTCGCCAGACTGCCACCGCGCTGCCCACAGGAACATCCAAGTGCCCTGCCTCCCAGCGCGTGCCCACCCTGTCAGGGACCACCGCCTCCAACAGTGACCTGGCCAGCCTGTTTGAGTGCCCAGTGTGCTTCGACTATGTCCTGCCCCCCATCCTTCAGTGCCAGTCGGGACACCTGGTATGGAATCTCCCGCTTGGACATTTCTAGTTGAACAGATCACAATGGGTGCCAAAATGCACCTTGCATATCATTTTGCTGCATTGTTTGGGGGCCTTCCAGCCCAATTGACCAACTGCCTGATTTGGTTTTTATTCATCACCAAATAGCATGAAAATCAAATCAAATCGATGCCCTTTGACATCTGCATTATATATCATATATGATATACGGTATATTGTCTTTCTCTGCGCTTTCAAAGTTTTGGTCTTGACAAGCGCTCAAAATGTTGCTGTCCAAATGACCCATAAAGCAGCAATATTGTGCTCTGGGTTCAAAACTGCTGCGTTATAAACAGCATCTGGGGCGTTTGTGATCATCGAGGCTATTCAAACCAAATGAAAATATTGTCAGAGAAATGGAAAGCTGCTGCTTCAACAGACTGTCACTCTGTGAGGTGTGAGGGCTCACTGAAATGCTGTTTTTAATAGAGAACAAGTGGTGGAATCACAAGAAAAAAATCCAACAATACTTCCTGTTGGCCTGTCAGGCGGCAGGAAAAAAAATTCACAGTGACTGCCAAGTGAAATGAGCTGTTGCTGGCAAGACGATGAAACATTTGTCTCTTCACCATCCAAGATGTTGCACAAAGCAGAGGAAAGTACCGTTTGATGGCCAGTGTCCGTCAAGACGTGTTCATTATTGGGCTCGCACATACGTTTTGGATGGAGCTTGATTGCTATGCGCACAGGACTCTTATTCTCACTCGGGCGGCAATCGACTTTGTCTGGTCTTAGTGTTCAAAATCCTCTCGCCTCCAAAGTCATTTTGTGTCCGTGTGCCCGCCTTTCTCAGGTATGCTCCAATTGTCGGCCCAAACTCACCTGCTGCCCCACATGTCGAGGGCCGCTGGGCTCCATCAGGAACTTGGCTATGGAGAAGGTGGCCAACTCGGTGCTCTTCCCGTGCAAATACGCCTCGTCGGGCTGCGAAGTCACACTGCCGCACACCGACAAGACGGAGCACGAGGAGCTGTGCGAGTTCCGGCCGTACTCGTGCCCGTGCCCCGGCGCCTCCTGCAAGTGGCAGGGCTCCCTGGATGCCGTCATGCCTCACTTGATGCACCAGCACAAGTCCATCACCACACTGCAGGTCAGCCTTCGCCTCGCCACTCAGCAGATTGTCCACACGGTGGCGCTTTTGTCAATGTTTTCATGTCATGCTTCCAGCATGATCAAAGGGAGAGGCAGCTTAACTAGATTGTTTTGTTTCTTTCGTTCAAAAATTGCTTAGATGCCAAATATACAAATTCAAAGCCCCCCCCCCCCCCCACACACACACACACACACACACACACACACGTACACCAAATATTGCGATTGGGATTTGGAATGTAGTTGACATTTTTTTTTTTTTTCAGATTTTGTTTTGCATTGGCGTCTTGAGTTTTTGTTGTCGTTTTTTTGTTTATTTGATTGATTGATTTTATTTTTTTGGCCCAGATTTTTTTTTCAAATCAGCATTGCTGCTGATGCGCTCTGCTTTCACTGACATTGCTTCCACCAGAGAGGAGCACAGTCAGGGTTGCTAATTTGGTCGCTACATCTGCTTACCTTGTAGTGACTATTTTTCCCAAAAGTGAGGCGTAAGTTTAATTCCCTCTAAGAAACAGACTTTGTGACACCACGACTTCGGATGACATTTCCACCTTGAACAGCGCCACCTCCGAGCTCGAGAAAACCCCCTTACAAAAACTCACGTTAACACAATTTTTTAAAATGAGGTTATTTTTCCTCCAGATGGCATCCCGGTAACTTGGAATACATGGAAATCGAAGCTCTGCATCTTTCCACCAGAAATATGCAATGAGTTGCCGTGCATAGAGTCCATTGCGGCTGTTTCTGGAACTAACAGACTTGGACAGCTACTGTACAAAGGGGCATTTTGGGGGGACTGTTTTCTGTCGGTTACAGCTGGAGTCCATTGGTTCCGGATCTTTTAAATCGAGGTTCCTCTGTGCGATACTACGCATGTTTTGACTCGAGGGGTGTTTTTACAAGAGGAAGCATTTATTTTCTTGTGTGTGCGTGTACACACAGCCTGAACTGGTTGCCAGCCACTTCCTAACCCTAGATTCAAATCCCAATTTGAAACCCAGACCCTACAGCTTGAAACCCGAACACTTACTTCCATCCGTACGTCCAGCCATTATCCGAACCGCTTATCCTCACAAGGGTCGCGGGTGTGCTGGAGCCTATCGCAGCTGTCTTCAGGCAGTTGGCGGGGCATACCCTGAACTGGCTGCCAGCCAATTACAGGGCACACATAGATGAACAACCATTCACACTCTCACTCGCACCTAGGGAGGCTGTTCCATTAACCTGCCACGCATGTTTTTTGGAATGGGAGGAAACCGGAGTACCCGGAGAAAACCCACGCAGGTACAGGGAGAACATGGACACTCCACACAGGAATGCCGGAGTCGGAATCGAACCCTGCACTTCTGCACTGTGCGGCGGATGTGCTAACCACTGTGCTGCTATATATCTATCCTGAAGGGGAAATAATGTGCAACGAAAGCCGAAACAATTAATAATGGTCTAAATATGTTCACACAGGTGACAGTCATCAAGGGTGGTGGCCAACGTACTCATGTGGATGCAATTATTTGTTCAGCCCCATCGAGTAAACTTGGCTGATCTTCAGAATTGTGCTTGATATAAAGCTTCTTACCGGCTTGTAGCTGAACTGAGTGAGCATCCCTATTGTCTCTTCCAGGGGGAGGACATCGTGTTTTTGGCCACGGACATCAACCTGCCCGGCGCAGTGGACTGGGTGATGATGCAGTCGTGCTTCGGCTTCCACTTCATGCTGGTGCTGGAGAAGCAGGAGAAATACGACGGCCACCAACAGTTCTTTGCCATCGTGCAGCTCATTGGGACTCGCAAGCAAGCGGAGAACTTTGCGTATCGGCTGGAGCTCAACGGCCACCGGCGCCGCCTGACCTGGGAGGCCACGCCGCGCTCCATCCACGAGGGCATCGCCACCGCCATCATGAACAGCGACTGTCTGGTCTTCGACACGTCCATCGCGCAGCTCTTTGCCGAGAACGGCAACTTAGGCATCAACGTGACCATCTCCATGTGCTAAGAACTCACCGATATAAGCCAAAGGGGGTGGGGGGGAGGGGTCTGGTGACTGGGGTGTCGGTTGGTCAACCACTCGGCAGGCATTTGGATCGGGTCGAAACAGCTCGGCTCGGTCTAGTCGGACTATTTGAAGACACTATGGATGTGATATCGGACTGTCTTGTCGGGCAGCCGCGAGGAACCGAGGCGGGTGGATGAACATGAGCATAGGAGGGTGTGGAGGTGGCCGCAGCCTTATAAACACGCAAAACAAACGTACGTGTGAGACTCACACTCGCAGTCTCACCCGGTTACTCGTCAAGGCGTTATCTGTCAGTGTCTTCGCCATTCTTGTTTTAGTGTCCGCTCGCCCAGTCGCTCACCTCCACCACACACACACACACACACACATACACGCACATTACCTGTTCACACGGATCCACGCTAGGCAGTTGACAAGCCATCTAGCGTCATGTGAACAGAACCCCCCCCCCCCATCTCTTAGTGCCCCATCTTCCGACTGACAGCTGGTTTTGCAGCTGCCTGTGTAGCCCCGGACAAGACAGCCAAATCTGTCGTCAACGGATGTGCCACCAAGTTATGTAGCTCCGGGTTCTGTTGAAGACTCCCAAGCCCCGGAATTTGGGACATCCTACAGTCCCCCCCGCCACCACGGATTCCTGACGACTGTGCAACGGACACGTGTTTCATCACCTGAGTTGACTGTTTTTTATTGATGTTACAACAAGCTCCCCTTGCAGCCTTGTGAAGACTCTCAGATGGATCTCCCCCCTCCCCCTCCCACCCAGTTCAGTCAGTCAAATGTTCTTTGCGGGATTTCTTCAATAAATTGAGAGAGGTGAGCCAATTGGCCAGCGTATCTGCACCACCTCTCCTCCTCAGTGACCAGGATGCTACTGATATTACATGGAGATGATCCTTATTGTTTGTCAAATTGCTTTCCAAAAACAACGGGTGGTTGTCAAACTTGTGGCAAGGCGGTGTCTTTGTAGATTCAAACAAGTCTTCTCTCCTCCTCTTCCTCCTCCTCCTGGTCGGATTGTTTTCTTTTTTTCTCCTGTCATCTGTTTGTCCGTATGTCCTCTTGTGGTAAGTCGTCTTTCCTCTTTTTTTTTTGTTAATAAACGTGAGCATTTTCTTCATGTGGAGTTGCCGTCATCTTGCTGCTCTCCCTCAACTGGACCCCCCTTTACCTTTTCTGTTTTAACGTCATGAAATAAATTTATCTTTTTCATACCGGGTCTCTGCCTTTTTAAAAAATGTTTTCCTACAAAACCAATGTGGGATCCATCCATTTTTTTTTGATCCGCTTATCCTCACAAGGGTCGTGGAGGGGAGCCTATCCCCGCTGTCTTTGGGCAGTAGGCGGGGGACACCCTGAACCAATTGCCAGCCAATCGCAGGGCACACAGAGACGAACAACTATCTGCGCTCACACCTCGGGACAATTTAGAGTGTTCCATTAACCTGCGACGCACGTTTTTGAAATTTGGGAGGACGCCCACCCGGACACGGGGAGAACATGCAAACTCCACACAGGGAAGGCCAGAGCCCAAATCGAACGAACCCTGCACCTCTGCACTGTGAGGTCGACCCACTAACCACTCGACTACTGGGCCGACCCCAATGCGGGCTCACAACTGTCAATTTTCATTTATAATTGCAGGAATTATTGTGATCTAGTGGTTAGCATGTCCACCTCGAAGTTGTGAAATTCGAGGGTCAATTCTCAGCAGGAGTTTTCATATTCTCTCTAGTCATGTACGCCGCCTTCCTCCTGAATTTCCCAAAACATGCTGGATACTCTAAATTGCTGTTGTTGTGACTAGGATGTTTTTTGTCCTGTAATTGGCTGGTGACCAGTCCAGGGTGTGGCCACCAAAGTCCGCTGACCCTCATCACAGTGAGCGCCATGAAAACATCCTTACTGTTGCCCCACAACCCTTAATGATGCTTAAGCTTAGTCGTTTGTATCCTACTCGATATCCTTTTCAATTAGTTTTTTTTCCCCCAAATTTAAGCCACTGGAGGACAATCTTGGAGTTTATTCTCCGTTTCAGTCTGCTGACAACAAATGTTCAAAAGTGGAGCTTTGTACTTGTTCCAATCCACACAGTGAAGTCATTACTGAATTGTCACAATCCCAACACACTCCTGCTGCTGAGTGAACTCGAGTAAAATAGAAAGCCTTTCTTCAATTATATGTTGCAATAAAACGATATTGGGGAAAGATGGACAAATGAACTGGGTCGCATGACTCAACTTGTCTATTATATGAACAGTAGGGATACATTAATCGATCAAACTCTTTCTATATAGCTTTTCATACATAGGATGCAACTTAGATGTTCTTGATGAGAATTAAATGCAACCACCTCCTACCTCGCACACATGAGTGCATAGACACAGGTTAAAACATATCCCATTATTACATGAGGCACAGGCATCCATTCATAATCACAACCACTTATCCTCACGAGGGTCACAGGCGTGCAGTAGTGATGGGATTTTCGGCTCTTTTCGGTGATACGATTCATTTGGATCGGCTCAGTGAAAAGAGCCGGCTCTTTTTGGCTCTCAACGGCTCTTTTAACTTTAGCTTTTCTTTTAAATATTTATGACAAATTTAGCATACATTTTGATAAATGACTTGGTGAACTAAATATTGCACTCTACTGACTGCAAATAGCAACAATTATCAAGCAAAGAAATGGCTTTTTACTTATTTTATTGAACATTAAAAAGGCTCCAAACAATAAACAAGCAACAAAATTAAACTCCAACCAACAACAATCAAACATGCTGCATCTTAACAAAAATAGTGAGTATTAACTGGAACAGCAGCAGTGAACAAAACAAACATAAGCTACTCCTTGCTTTATTTTAAATTTGCAGTCAACAAAACGAAATACTTCAACTTGGAATACTTCAATTTGTCCAGTTTTTGAGAACACCCTCTCTGACGGGACAGATGTTGCTACAATGCACAATCTACTCTCCATTACT
>NW_017805841.1:1514264-1514843 GCF_001891065.2 Hippocampus comes | reverse complement strand
ACCCCGCCGACAAGTAGACCTGAGCTGTCAATCAAAAAGCAATCGTGAACAGCGTTTGACTTGAATACTATTCTGTATGTTTTCCACACCAAAGCTGCTACCGCAGTGGAAGTGTGATGGCTTCACATCATGGGGGGACAGATTTGTTTCAAACTATTCACACAAATACACCCGTGACTTTGTTCACTTGTTTTTCGAAAGGAGGTTGCTCATTGTACTTTAGGTGTGGGGGGAGAATCGCGAGTGAATCGCTCAAAAAGATGCATTGCGAGTGCCGACACGTTTGGAAATGGACGGGTTTAAAGTAAAAGTCTCCCACTTTACGAATAATGATTGAATGATGAATTAAAAAGAAAAAAAAACAACTTTTTTATGGACTACAGTGTGTGACTTTCCACTTTTGTTTCTTTGCACTCAAATTAAAAAGAAAAAAAACAACTTTTTTATGGACTACAGTGTGTGACTTTCCACTTTTGTTTTGTTTCTTTGCCTGACCAGATTAGTCAGATTACTGGGCCAAAGGCGCAGCCGCCAGACTCGGAGGACATGCGGAAGGGACGCCAACCTGCATTTGGACAC
>NW_017805841.1:1512563-1513642 GCF_001891065.2 Hippocampus comes | reverse complement strand
GTCATGTGAAACCGACGGGAACAGTGAAAAGACTGTCTGATGTGACCCAAGTGCAAGTCTGAGCTCAAGGCTCAAGTGGGACTTTGAAAAAGTGCTGCAATGCCCGCCCCAAGCCACACCCAATTTGACATCGACCAATCGCAGCGAGACTCCTCATTTGCATAACCACACCCACTTTCCGAGTTCTGGCCAATCGGAGGCTCCAGATTTGCATAACCACGCCCCTATAGAGACCACCAATCAGAAAACGCCTAATATGCATAACCACCCCCATTCCACCAATCACAGCATGTTATTGTCATGCTCCACTCACTTTCACAGCTATCAGCGAATCATCAGCCATCATTCCATCCAGGCCACACCCACTTTCCTGGATTTTTCTGCCTGGAAAAAAAAATTAGGGAAAAAAATTTTCGGAAAAAAATGTTTGAAAAAAATTCAGAAAAAAGTTTAGAAAAAACTGAAAAATAATTTTGTTTTTTGAAATATATATTTTTTTAAAGTTAGTTTGTGGTGATGTGTTTAAAAATGAAGTTGAGTTGAAGTGTTCTTTGTAATCAAGCTTTATTTCTTTTGCAGAGTAGACAATCACAAAAGCAGAGGAAAAAGTTGCAAGTTGAATGGCAGTCTGCTTGTTGCTGGGCGGCGAAGTGGTCAGCTCTTGAGAAGAACGGTGGGACAGGTGTGTTGACCTGAGGGGAAAGGCATCCGTGAGTTACACGCAAGTCAATTTCTTGTGCAGACAAAGATGTATTGGGCATAAACTGTTGGGTCTTTCAAGAGCAGGAAGCAGATCATGTTTACTGCTGCCTGGGGTAGAAAAAAAAAGTCAAAAAAGTAGTTATGATGGTAAAAAAACAACCATGTATAGTCAGGCGTTTTTAGCTGAAAAAAACGACCATGTACAGTAAGGTGTTTTTTGATGAAAAAAACAACCATGTATAGTCAGGCGTTTTTAGCCGAAAAAAACGACCATGTACAGTAAGGCGTTTTAACGGAAAAATAACGACTATGGATAGTAAGGCGTTTTTAGCCCAAAAAAAAGACCATGGAGAGAAAGGCGTTTTAACCCACAAAAA
>NW_017805841.1:1485545-1512244 GCF_001891065.2 Hippocampus comes | reverse complement strand
AACGACCATGTATAGTAAGGCGTTTTTAGACGAAAAAAATGACCATGTATAGTAAGGCGTTTTTAGATGAAAAAAAAAGACCATGTATAGTAAGGCGTTTTTCAATGAAAAAAACGACCATGTATAGTAAGGCGTTTTAACCGAAAAATAACGACCACGGATCGTAAGGCGTTTTTAGCCCAAAAAAACGACCATGTAGAGTAAGGCGTTTTTCGTAGAAAATAACGACAATGTATCGTAAGGTTTTGTAACCCGAAAAAAACGACCATGTATTGTAAGGCGTTTTTAGCCGAAAAAAACGACCACGTATAGGATGCCGTTTTTAGACAAAAAAAACGACCATGCACAGTAAGGCGTTTTTAGCCGAAAAAAATGACCATTATAGAAAGGTGTTTTTAGCCGAAAAAAAACGACTATGTATAGTAAGGCGTTTTTATCGGAAAAAAAAGACCATGTATAGTAAAGCTTTTTTAGCCAAAAAAAACGACCATGTATAGTAAAGGTGTTTTTAGCCGAAAAAAACGACCATGTATAGTAAGGCGTTTTCAGCCAAAAAAAACGGCCATGTATAAGGCGTTTTAACCCGAAAAAAACGACAATGTATAGTCAGGCGTTTTAACCCGAAAAAAACGACCATGTTTCGTAAGGCGTTTTTAGCCGAAAAAAAACGACCATGTATAGGAAGGCGTTTTTAGCAGAATAAAACGACCATGTATAGCAAGGCGTTTTTAACCGAAAATAACGACCATGTATAGTAAGGCGTTTTTAGACGAAAAAAATGACCATGTATAGTAAGGCGTTTTTAGATGAAAAAAAAAGACCATGTATAGTAAGGCGTTTTTCAATGAAAAAAACGACCATGTATAGTAAGGCGTTTTTGGACGAAAGAAATGACCATGTGTAGTAAGGCGTTTTTCGCCGAAAAAAACGACCATGTATCGTAAGGCGTTTTAACCCGAAAAAACGACCATGTATCGTAAGGCGTTTTAACCCGAAAAAACGACCATGTATCGTAAGGCGTTTTAACCCGAAAAAACGACCATGTATCGTAAGGCGTTTTAACCCGAAAAAACGACCATGTATCGTAAGGCGTTTTAACCCGAAAAAACGACCATGTATCGTAAGGCGTTTTAACCCGAAAAAACGACCATGTATCGTAAGGCGTTTTAACCCGAAAAAACGACCATGTATCGTAAGGCGTTTTAACCCGAAAAAACGACCATGTATCGTAAGGCGTTTTAACCCGAAAAAACGACCATGTATCGTAAGGCGTTTTAACCCTAAAAAAACGGTAAAACAAACATCATCACCGTTATATGCTCAAAGGAGTAGGAAGAAGTATACAACTTATCTAGTCCTACCCCTTGTTGTGTAATAATATAAATAGATCATTTTTCAATGCAAAAGAAAAGGAAGAGATCTACATCTCATCAAGTACTTATGTGTACTGTACTTATCTATTTATACACCTTTCTGTATATATATATATATATATATATATATAAAGCTTACTGATCTCCAGTTAGTAACGTCACACATGCTAATGGGTCGGAAAGGTCAGATAATGCCTGCTTCTGACCTAGCATCTTTCTAACAGGCATTACAACTCTTTGGCATCTCATTGATGAAATGTGGAGTAACATATTTTCGTCGATCTTTGGGCTCATTCATGCAACATACGGGAGAATTTATCCTCTTAATATCTGACCGCTGGACAACTTTCTAAGGATCGCCTTTTAATTCGTCACGGCTCAAGTCGCTGCACACTATCTCCGTGTGTGTGCTCAACATGAGAGACACGTTAATTGAATGCAACCCTTTTCTTTTACATGGGCGAAACACAGAAAATGAATTACAATACCAAATACAGTACAGCCATCGGACATGACTTCCCCACACGTTGTTTATTATTATTATTGTTATTATTATTATTACCGTATTTTCTGCACTAAAAGACGCACTGGATTATGAGGCGCGCCTTCAATGAATGGCTATTTTGTAATTTTTTTCATATATTAGACGCTTCGCATTAAAAGGCGCAATCTACAATGCGTCCACTAGATGGTGCTACGCTCCTTCCATTCAACTCGAGAGGCGTCGTTCAACTTGAGAGGCGTTCATGACTGCCTCTGAAAAATGTAAATTAACTATTACTGTACTTAAATGAAACTAGGAAAATTGAAAATAATGCATCAAAACAGAAAATCAAGTGAGGAAATGGCAAAATAAATTCTATATCCCCCCTACAGAATTTATTTTGTGATTTCTTCGCTTGATTTTCTTCGTGGTTTCATTGAAGTAAGAATCTATTTACGTTTTTCGATTTTTTCAACAAACTCAGGTGTGTCTTTGTCCGTCTCCTTCCCTTCTTTTGTTCCGGTCAACTCGAGAGGCGTTCATGACCACCTCCGAAAAACGAAATGGCATTTCCTTTATCGTAGCTCCAAGAGTAGATCAGACAAGATAAAATAAGAAAACCTTTAATAGTCTCACAATGGAGAAATTCCCACTTTACAGCAGCAAAGTTATGAGAGGAAGAAGTAGAAGAACAAAATAGGAGCTGCTGGAAAGGCAGCCAATCTCGCGGCGCCATCTTGAAGTCAAAATAGCACAAGTTATCAGTCGAAGTTATTTATTCCTTTGTTGTGTATTCACAAATGATGAAATCACAATATAAATTCTGTGGGTTACAATTTATTTAGTGATATCCTCGCTTGCTTTTCAGTTTTGATGTATTATTTTCAATTTTTGTAGTTTCATTGAAGTAATCGTTAATTTCGTTTTTCGGAGGCGGTCTTGAACGCCTCTCGAGTCAAACGGAAGACAGACAAACACGTATCTGTATTTGTTGAGACTGTTTTAAAAAAAATAACACCACAGCTCTCCTTTTTTCGGAGCTGCAACACAAATTTATTTAATAAAGCAGCGACACAGTTCACTGAACCAACAGCAAGTTATAACATTGGAAGCATGTCTCCAGGAAGGAGCCATCTTGGAGTCAACGTATTACCGTAATGACCATACAAAAGACGCACCGGATTTTAAGGCGCTCGGTGAGCTTTTAAGAAAATGGAAGACTTTTTGGTGCGCCCTATAGTGCGGAAAATACGGTATTATTATTATTATTTTGTGGCACTTTTGAATAGTTTCATACAATAATAACATGCCGAGCTGTTGCGTGCTCAATTTCAAGAGGAAACAGTCCATGTCAAAAACATCTGAGGAGCCATTGGCTGCAAGCTATGATACACAGACTGAACCAAGGACAGAATGGCGTTTGCCGTGCTCATTTCATATCTGCTAAGTGATTGTGGCCATTTGGTTTAACTTTACTTCAACATCTTGAAATGTTGAGTAAGTGGTCAGGAACTGTCAAACAATAAAGTGTTTGCTACCAGCGATAACTAGTAACTGGTGCACACAAGCTCCGTGGAATGTAAGCTGTTCATTTGTTAGCATTATGGATTGGGAGGTTTACCTTCGCCGTTTTCCCCTTTTTTTTTTTTGCTTGCAAAGGGTGAAGTTTCTTTGCCCAGCCGAAGTGATGATGTTACGGTCGGAGAAACTCAAGGTGGGTGGTTGTGATGTACAATTCAGAAACATTTGTGCGCGGACACATTTTCAGGAATAGGCAGATGACAAAAGATTTAATTGGTTCTTTAATTACAAAGTACATGCGGGCGATCCCGAGTCCCAACTACATGTGAGCAAGACCTTTAAAAAGCCAATTTTCCATAATATGCCCCCTTCAAAGAGGAGGGGGAGAACTGTTGTGATAAGCCCAAATCGATCAAATAATACACTCTTTCTGTCACTGACAACAATGACTGTTCCTTAGCGCTGAGCTACATTGCTAATATTGCATTTTATTGTTGTTATCAGATCTAGAAGACGAGTTGAAGACTGAAGTTGAAGAATGTCCACTCGCCTGACTTGCGTGCAGGCAGCGAGGGTTCAGTTCCTACTCAGTGACGCTGAGAACGTGAGTCTGTCTCTATTTGTGCCTTGTGATTGATTGGCAACCAGTTCAGGAGCAAGTCAGCCCTTCTTCACCCTAAACAAGATAAAGGAGTATAGAAAATGGATGGACGGTTGACACGTGCATGTGGCACAAGATTGACAGGATGCGTGCTGGAGGCCCAAACCTGTCCAGTGTGCTGCGTTACAGCTTGCTGCTGAGCTGAGGGTGTTCATGCATCCTGCCTGTCCCGGGAAAGCCTCCGTCGAAAGCGGCGTTCAGCACCTGGTCCAGGTTGGCGGCGGCGACAAAGTCCAGGTTGTCTCGCACGTTCGCCGGAAGCTCCTCCAGGTCCTTCTCGTTACGTTTGGGCACAATGACTCGCTTGACCCCCGCCCTGTGGGCTGCCAGCACCTTGTCTTTAATACCGCCCACCTGAGGAGGACCACAAACATCTGATTGAATATTTGGGTCATTCCAAACATCAACACCAATAAAGGGCCAGATTTGTCATACTGTATTTGAATTTCAGGCTTAGATTTAAAAGAATGGTAGGTTGTCAGCAGAACGAAAAAGTGATTATTTTGCTAGTTTTTTGTTTTTTTTTTTTGTCTCCCGCTCGACAAAAAAAAAAAAATAAATATATATATATATATATATATATATATATTTATATTAACCACAGGATGGCTGACATTGCTCACCAGCGCCTCCAACCCCGAGGCTGGAATTGTGCATCGAAGAGCTTGTCATGGCCTCCACAACATCGATCTCAAAAGTAGACAAACAGCATTTTTTTTTGTTGTTTTTTTGCTGTGATTGTTTTTTAAACAGCAGTGGTGGTTTGTTTAAAGTATATGAGGAGTTAGTAAACTTGCGCCCTTCCAAAAAAGTGCTTCATAGTGTTACAATGTGGATGAAGGCTGAACTGGACAAGCAGCTGTTGTGATATGGACTTGCCTTACACAGGCCCAACCTAACGACATTGCCCTGTACTGCTTTGTGTTCAAAAAGTTGAGTGAGGCAGCCTACTCATTTGGGGATGTGAATGAGTTTTTCTGTTTTTAATAAATGCGATTTTTTTAAAGTCTTGAATTTGTAAAAAATAAAAAAATAAATAAACAAATATATATATTTCACTAATGAAGGGTTCGGCGTTATGTGCATATGAACTGGTTGGGTTCGGTACCTCTAACAAGGTTAAGAACCACTGGGTTAGGAGGTGCTCACCCTATGTGGCCCGCAAGTAGCGCTGATGAAAAATTGTGGGACCTCACTTTGGTGAAGTTGCCCATCCCTGATCTAGCACTTCACAAGTACTAATAGTGCACAGATGTCAACTAATACTCATTTTGCTTCCCAAGTGACATGTAGTTGCCCTACTAGTACTTTTATACAGCTGTCAAATGCAGTAGTGGTTAAATATTACTTGTAAGATGCACTTTCTACTGGTGTGTCCCTAGTTTTTGTCTCGTGTGCTAAATGGTCTTACTAGTGTAGGACAAAGAGTGGACTTCTATGTGGAACTTAAGATAGATATCAAGAATATGGAATAAATGTGCAAACGATTTGCCACATTTGTCTGTCCGACCGCATTGTTTGCAAATGATTCAAGTCCATATGGAACACCACATGTGGACTCGTGACTTGGGACAAATCGCTTCAATGACACCATTATTTTACATTCGTCTTTCAACCATTGTGCTATGATACGTGGTGAACTCTGAGTCTCTGCCTCGGACTGACCGTGATGGCTAACAAGTATCTTGACTCAAGCATGTTACCAGGTCTTGACATTAAGAAATGTGGGTGAACTCCAGCGAGCCACTTCGGCAGGTGCAACGGATCCTCTTTGATCCGTGATCCATATGGATAACTCAGGACGCATGCGCAAGTGGTGGATAGATTGGTGAAATAACAAAGTTGTGAATGTTCACGTGAAGGCTGCCCGTTAATCCAGGACCGGATATCACTGCCATGCCCTCTCAAATTAAATCCGTGCAAGCTTCCTTAATTCGAAAGCGGAGGCACGAAGCATGCTCTGTGCAGGCTGTCTGTGATCTACCGTTTGCAGCGAGACAGAAAATAGGTCACAAAGTTATGGATTGTTGATGGAAATCTGTTAACCATTATTATCATTTGTGTCCCTTAAAAGAGGAAGTCAACTCAAAAATATCTGATGAATACTGCCTTTGTAGACTACGAATTAAGATAGGGAGACTAGATTTTTTTAATTAAAAACCAGGACACTATAATTTTGCTGAAAATCAAATATTCTGATCAGGAAGTATTTATAATATATATATATATAAAATCCCCATATCTCCCTGTTTCTCATGGAAAATACATATTGAATGTTTATCAGTGCAAATAGTGGGTGGGGGTCAACCGTACTGCATAAATAGTTTCTTCCTGTACTTCATTATACTTTTCAAATATCGGTATATAACCTGAGTATTTATTTTTCTGCCAAAGTCTGATTTTCACGCCCAACGTTTTAAAGCAGATACCTGGACTTTCTACTCGTTACTTTGTCACAACAGGCTCTTAACCTTTTTCAATCACACAAGATGGTAACATGACCTGAAAAAAAAAAAATCACTGACACTGAGATTTTAATTGAGATCTCAGGGTCCTGTAAAGGTAGAAAATAGAGGCGCAAGATGAACCAGGAAGCTTTCATGACGACTGCAAAAGATTTGCCGAAGCAAGATATTTCACATCCGTCCTTCTTTAGGAGATGTGTTTGGAATTGATTTCATAGAGTGAATGTGTCCGTGTCTTGTGCAAGCCTCAAAACCACCAGCTTTTGCCTTTCAAAAATTCTCTGTCTAATCTGAAAATTTGTCCAATTTGTTGTGCCAAGTTATGAATCGGGGCGAATCGAAAAACTTTGAGGCTAAACATCAAATGACTTACCGGGTAGTTATTTTTATGATTCTGTGCTCATTTGTGACGCAAATAAACATATCTTGTGGCAATGAATGACTTATCAGGTGATCAGGACATAACGAGACAATTGCTACACTTTTTGCCAGAGGAAATTCTCTGGTCAGGCAATTTATATGATGCTCTTATGTAATGCTTCAATAATTTAAGGCTTGTGCACATAACTCTATTCTTCACAATTCCCGTCATGTTTTAATCCTCGTGCCCTCCTCAAATGCATTCAACCTTGAAAGGCCTTTGTGGCCAAAAATGTACATGCACAAAATCTGGCCTAAAATCCTCACAAATCACTATTATTCAGCTTTGTGACTTGCACAAAACAACCAAACGTTAAATAATGGTTGTGAGTGAACTACTGATTGCATGGGGTTGACATACCGGAAGAACCAGGCCTCTCAGCGTGATCTCTCCGGTCATGGCGACGTCTGATCGAACCAGTCTTCCACTGAACAGCGAGGCCAGGCAAGTTACTATGGTAACGCCAGCAGAGGGGCCATCCTTGGTCACAGCTCCGGCAGGGAAATGAAGATGTATGTCTGTCCCTTCTAAAGGATCCGGACCTCCCACCACTGTTTCCAAAATAATTTCACATGGTACACAAGTCCTGTACGGAGTAGGTATGATTTGACACGTATCGATGGACATACTGTTTGTTAGCCGGTAGCGTTTAGCGTTAGCTCGAAGCCAGCTGATGGACAGATGTGCCGATTCCTTCATGACATCACCCAGCTGACCCGTAAGAGTCAGCTGACCTTCGCCCTCCGTTTGACTGGCCTCCACGAACATGATCTCGCCACCCAGAGGGGTCCAGGCCAATCCCAGGGCGACGCCGGGTAGGGTAAGCCGCTCTGACACCTCAACACACATCCACGCACCGCAACACTGATAAGACACACTGGATTTGGCGGAGTAAAACTGGACGGAGGAAAAGTCGTCGTCTCAAACTGAAGTAATGGATTTCACGTGGACGATGAGTTGACAGAGGGTGCAGAGGAAATGAACACGTGATTGACAGCAGATGTAGAAGCTGAAAGACCCACGGAAACAACTACTTATGAGAGACAACAACATTTGGAGGCCAGTTGAGGACTGGTTTTCGATAATGCACAACACGCTGATAGCATCAGCACTATTGTAATGATCCGCATGTGCTCTTCCTCCTGCTTACCTCCATGTCGAAGGGCGGAGCGCCGAGGATGTCTTTTAGGGCCCCGTGGTCGATCACGATTGGCATCGCTGGGGGGGCTGCCTTCTCTGCTAAGTACAAAACAGTTAGCGGTACATCGCGGTGGGGCATGGGGTAAACGCATCTGCTCCAAAGGTTCTGGGTGTTCAATCTTGGCTCAAAGTGTCTCCTCACATAACAAAAAACACGCATGCTAGGTTAACTGAAGGCTCTTATTAGCTAATAGTATGTGACTGTGAATGTGTGTGTGTGTTTTTTTTTGTGCCCTGTGGACAGCAAAGTCATCAGGCTTCAGCTTGCACATGCCTTGACCCTAAACAGGATTAACCTGATAACATGGTAAGAGGTCCACTGCAGCGACCGCTGCCCCTGAAAGGGTTAAGAGCTAGAAAATAGACAGGTAAGTGAATGCATGGCTATTTTTAGCTTTCAGGTGCGCTTGGTTTCTTCCCCTCAAATGATTATTTACATGCGTTTGACCACGAAAATAACTGTCAAGTCTCTGATATGGGACGATATGGAATTCGACCAAATTTGTCAACTGTCATCATATAATTTCAGGGAGTAAGAAAGGATGAAGTCAACTGCATTTTATTTTTCTTTGACTTTGTTAGGTGCTTTTGGGACGCACATTAACTGCACCCACCTCAAATTTATGACCGAGAAGCCATCAGGAAAAAAAAATTCTTTCCAGATAATGAGTTAAGAGCAAGCTGAGAGAACCCGCAAATTGAGCCCTTGGAGAGAGAACTAAATTATCAGATCTTGCTGAGTGTATACAGAGTACAGTGCGATCTACTTAAAAAATTAATTGGTTCTGGAAGAAATTTCTTAACGAGAAGATTGTGTAAGTAGAAAAACGTTTTCCATGTAAATGCCCTAATCCGTTCCAAGCCCCCCAAAATTCAGACATAAATGTTTTCTAAAGCATAAAAAGGCATCAAAATATGTAACAAATTACAATTAGATTATTGCACAATAAATGAGAGTTGTACATAATGTAAAAAACAAAGAATATAGAATAAAAATGATGGTCATTTAACTTTTAACTGCGTCCTCATCGTTTTTTTGCCCTCTTTAGTCCATGTTCTCTCTCAAAAGTGTTTTTGCCTGGCGTTTTGTAAAGAAGTGATCCATGGACCTTTGCTTTTTTTTCAGCTTTTAACAATCCTTTGAAAATGTCCAAGGCAAACAACAGCATAGTGAGCGATCGCCGGACTGGTGAACATTTTTTCTAGGTGATTCACATTTACGTAAAACTATCGGAACACCGCATGGCCCAAGGGTTGAATGATGAGGACGTTGCACAGACACATACCTATCAATCTTCACATATAGACACATACGGTAGAGGTCCCTCTGAGCCAATGGGATGTCAGGAAGATGCTAGGTAATAGCCAATGACAGAGCAGCTATAAGTATGTTGCGTTCAGGAAACTCAGAGCTGCGAGTAGCAGACCATACTGTATTTTTACCCTTCGTATCTTGAAATTTCTTTCGTAACAAGAGGCAATATTTTCCTGTTTAGGCGTTTCATAACTTGAAAATTTCGTATGAAGAGACATTTGTAAGTAGAGGCACCACTGTATACAAATATTGAAAATTGGGTCGCGTTTAAGGGGTGGGGAGGTTGTTGAAGTCGGATATGTGTGCACTCCGCTTTAGATGACAGGATTTTGTTTTCTCTTGCAGGTTATCAACCTAAAAACAAATTATGCTATCAATTCTTTCTCCAGAACAAAGGAACAGCATGGAGTTGACCAGTGTCCTCTATGCCAGGTCGAGTTTTAAGAGCGGCATTGAATCAGAAAACTAAAACAACCTCAACATCGTGATCCACCTTAGATGGGCATTTGCTGATTTTGAAAAGCACTTTTTCTGGGCAGACAGGATTGCACTTCCAAGCGAGATTACGAGCAACACGTCCTGCAGATGTGCCTTTGGACTAAGATGTGGCGCATATGAAGGCCAAGTCGACACACTGAAATCATTCTTGTGCTCCTCAATCATCCAGACCATTATGTGCCTCCATCCTTTGATTGCTCTGTCAGCTGTCAGGACGAAATGTTTACGTTCCCTTCCAAGTTCTAATAAACCTCAGGAGGCCCTTTATTGGCCTGACCACCAGTAATACATAGATTGAGAGCACATCTGCCTCTTTGCCAACTTGTAAATGTCAATGAGCAGCCGGTTTTAGCTGTCAACTGGTCAAAAGAATTAGCATCATGATCGCCTCAAAGGATTTCAGTGCAGATAGAAGTCAAGTTAGGAACTCTATAATGTGAACTCAATCAGCCAGACAAATACTGTCACATGCACATTTGGGAGACGACTTAAATGATTGGGCATTGGGCAGGAATCAAAACAGTCCTTAAAAAGAACCCAATTTAAAAACAACAGATGTTTCAAAGAGGCACACCATGTCTGAAGCCAGCCCCACCGCTCATGTGTCAACAGTTCACATGATCATGACTTTCGCAACCCAAAGGAATTGGCTTAGAATATTTCCAAGTTAATGCTGACAATGTATTTAGAGCATTCTCAGAGCTCATGTGAGAATCATTTGTTGGCCCATGTGAGGGTCAATGCAAATCAACCAAAGTCAACAATGCCTCTCCTTACAATAAAGCGTTGTCATATTAATGTTGACAGTCTCCTCTAGTTTTCTCCACTTTTGATCAGATCTCCCAAAGGCAAACACAATGAACTGGTAGGAGCAGTGGTCCAGTAACATTCTCTTTAGTCACAACACATAAAGGTGTCTGCATGAAAGCAGAGAACAAAAGTCCATCTTTCAGCACCACGGCAAGCCAGCGCACACAAACAAAAACTTGGGAACATGTCCAAAGGAAAACACATGCAACACTTGAATCCAATTTAAACAGATTTGGAGCATGCACGGCTTGGGGAATCATGAACTAGAATACTCAACAAAATATGTGATGAATTAAAAAGGGGCTTCATAATACTATGATGAACCTGTTAGAAGAAAAGATGCTGCCAACTGATTCATTTTGAATCTGTGGACAAATGAAACAATCCAGTTTCCATGACATCCTGTTCAGGGTTACTGATGAACTGGAGCCAAGCCCAAACGACATTGGCCGAGAGGCCAGGTGCATCCTGGACTGCATTACAATCAAACAGGCAAGAATTACAGACAACCAACGCACCCGAATAAATATGGCTGGAAACTGCACTGGTTGGAATGAGACAACACTGACAAACAAAAACTAGTTACTTCTCAGCATGAATTTTGGCTCATATTGCAAACAAAAAAAACCCAAAACATCCTGTGATTTAAAAAAAATTTTTTTGGCCCTTGCAAAAGGAGTCTCCTACATATAAATTCCCATTCAAAGATGGCAGAAAAGCGCTGAACGGCAAACTACTGGGGGAACATGGCAGGAAAGTCACAGATATCAAAATTTTCCTCTCGATATGGGGGTGGCCAGAGAGTGAGCAGGGGTAGCCCCGGCCTGGCCTGTCTCTCTGAGTTTTGTAATGACGAATGAAGTTCGGCATCGTCGCTATTTTGTTTTCATTCTGTGAGTTGCAAACCATCTTCGGAGATGCTCCCATCGTTGTTGGTGTATAGGGAATCACTTCACATCAGCAAGTGTGCAACACCAATGACACAATAAAGCTTCTTTTTTGTTGTATTTTTTTCTTTTCTTCCTTTATGTTTGCTTTCCATCTTTTCTTCTTTCTTTCCTTCTTCTGGCAAACTGGGATACAGTTCATGACTATACATTGCAGATTTAAAACTATAAACAAGATGATTTGTCAAGTAATGCAATTCAAGTCAAAGTCTTTGTTTTTGCCGAGCAAGTCACAAGTAATAAAAATGGCAACTTGAGTCTGACTCCAGCCCCAAGTCGTATGACTCAAGTCCCCCGCATCTCAAACAAGCACTGCCAGTCCCAAGGCTGGACAAAATACTGTGAGTGTCGTGTCAGAAAGGGCTGAGGCGATATCTGATGGGACAAGCTAAAAGTCACAACAAGTAGTAGTAGCAGCCGTGATTGCCAATTGAAAAGAACCAGTACAGAGTGTTGAGTGACATACAGTCTTATGTGCAGAGGAACAGCAGTATTTGACAAAGGAATCGTTTGGGAGTTCAGCAGATGCTAAAGTCCTAAGCTGCTTTGCCTTCTTTTGTTTTCGATTGGACAGCAAATTACCCGTAATTTCTGGACTATAGACCGCACGTGATTTTAAGCCGCACCACTACATTTTTAAAAGAAAAAAATATTTTGTACACACATAAGCCGCACCTGTGTATAAGCTTAGAAAAGTCTTTATATAAGCCGTTTCATGAAATAAGCCGCAGAGTTGAAAGCGTGTGACAAAAGTCGCGGCTTATAGTCCGGAAATTACGGTAGGTTTTCGAATCCTTAAAATCATACTTTCCTTGACATTTTCACTCCAAGTTGTTCTTTTAAACTGTTCAAGTTTCAAAGGTCAGAAGTATTGAAGCAAAACACGAAACAGTTTCATTTTCCCTGTCGGAGAATATTAGAGGGTTGGAACTGTATTTGAATCAAATTATACATGTACATTTCAAACCTCACTTTATAAGCGGCAGGAGTGTTTCAAAGAACAGTCAAACTAATGTCAACACACTAGCACGAATGCGTGCGCGCACACACACACACACACACACACACACACACACACACACACACACACACACACACACTCACATTCTTGATTATACATTACTCAACATGACGTTTGGCAGTCTTTTGGGTTCAATGCTCTTTTTGTGTAGAGATTAAAAATGCACGGTAACATGCTAAAGAACAACATCTGCTCTTCCACTTAATATTCTCCCTCAGGCTAAAAGGCCGAGCATTCTTGCTGTGTCCCACATTTACCAAGTTTAAAAATGATTTGTTGCAGTATGTAGGCTAACTGAAACGCTTTTTATTTGCATGTGGTATTCTGACTTTTCTTAGAGTTATGTTCTTTTTCTGTAAAAGCGACATTTGCGTGTGTCATCATCCTCATCTTACCTCCCTGCTGTGTGTGACCTTCACCAGTCACCTCTTTAGTCTTCGAATCGGTTTGGACTTCGGCGATTTTCACAGCAACAGCTCGACAGATGGCTCCAATCTTCCTCTCCAGCGAGCGCACACCAGCCTCACGTGTGTACCTGTCGCAATAAAAGCAATGCCAACAATAGCGCTTAGACTTTTGTCAAGGAATTGAAAAAAAAAAAGGAACCTGGAAATAAAACATGGCTTCAAAATGGGACGTTAAAAATTCATCTGGGAGAACAATTACCATATTTTCCACACAAAAAGGCGCTTTGGCATATAAGGCACACCTTCAACGAATGGTCTATTTTAAAACTGTTTTCATATGTACTTTACTTATAGTATACAGTACTTGAATAAACTACTTTTTGCTCAGGGTAATGTGACTATATTATATCTTGGTAAAATGAATAAAAGTCACTCAGGGACCAAGCATTTTGTCGCCATTCTCCTCAGGGAAGGACATACAAATTATTTAGCTGATTAACTGGAAGAATTCTATTGCTTACGTGGAGTACATTTTTGAAGCGTCAATGTAACAAAGTTGTTTTAATTCTGGAATTTGTTCAGGAGACAAAAGTAGGAAAAAAACAATCCACTCAAAACAATTAGACACAAAAGGATGTGAATATTAGCTAAGGACTGACACCTTCTATTGAGGTGTATTTACTGTAAGTGTCTCATTGAGCGGTGAGTGCATCAAGAATGTGCAGAAATGGTAACACTTTAGCCTGTCATCAGTTGTCTGGTTTGACAATTTACTATTCAACTACAGCACCTGATTCATAATGATGATGAACTACTGTCTGATGGTGTGTGTGGAGACACAGGTATGGGCTATGCGTTTGCGAAGTTCCGAATCTACTCTTTCTTGCAAGAAATAAACTCCCAGTGACAGAATTTAGACAGTGATAAAATTTCAGAAATGTAGAAAATATTCCCACAAGAATTAGCTTTAGAGTCAGCACAATTTTATTTTGAGTTGGGCTTTTCAGCCTTATTTGACCTAAAACAAGTCTCTTAACTTAATACGGGCCTCTAAAATTGCTTGTTGGTGTGAATAATTCCCTGTTTGTATGTTTGACTGACTGGTGGGCTAACCAGATACACCCACTGTAGTTGAGGCTAATACATCATGAATGGCTAAAGACTATATGATGACAATTAGTGATTCTTAGGAGGCTGTTCTGGAGTGCAAAAAGCAAAGTGCACATTATGTCATTAGAATCTATCCACACCTTCTAATTGGTCTGCTTTCTACCACAATGTGTACTGAATGTGGTATTTTGAAGGATGTTCTCTGTCATCAAAAGGTTGCAGTGCTGCTGCAAACCACTCAAGCACTTGACAACTTAATGACAGCTTCCTATAACAAGTAGTGGAAATTCAGTTTGCCACAGATGAGTGTGCAACGGGGGGCTCCGTTTGTCTGCCCACTGATGCACTTTCAAGCAAAACGTCATTTGTACAGGTTGTTGGTTCTTCTGTGCACCTGTTTATGATATCCTTAGTGGTGTCTGGCGGTATATGCAGCTGTTTAGGTGATAGTCCGTGCTGCTCCATTTGGTTTGGGATCAAGTGCCGGAGACTTATCTCCACCTTCTCCTCCTGCGTGTAGCCTGAAACACTCATTGGATGACGTAGTCAGTTTTTTGGATGAATGCCAACAATATTTCTTCCAAACTACTGCACTTATTATACTGCATACTGTCAAATTCATATCCACACCAAGAAAAATGCAGAAAATATACAGGACTATTTTATGAAGACAATGTTTATTTATGGGTAACTAATGGTTTAGATGTTCATATGCAGGCAGTGTGGGTGTAATTTAAACTCAGTGACAATGTGGATGTGCCTCTGAAAGTTTGTGTCTCGATATGTTCCCCCTGGATGGAGATACGATGGGCAGTCAAAAGGTAATGAGCCCAATTTAATTTAACCGACTGCACGGTAAATTTCCTCCTGTATATTTTACTCTAATCGGGTTAAAAACATTTTATCATCATTCCCATAAACAGGAAGTTGTCCTGTTGTCCTTATGACTTGACTTTTGACTTGCTTGAACAAAGTAATGACTTGACTCGCTTTTTGGGTGACGTGATTTGACTCCAACAGCAACTTCATTGAGATTTGCTTGAAACTTGAAGGCTGTGACTTCAGATTTACTTGTGACTTGCACATATGTGACGTGCTCCAATTACTGGCGGGGTATGCGAGTATTGTACCTTTTGCCATCTAATGGAAGACCATTTAATTTTTCTGCCGATCACTATAGGCAGCTGTCATGAATAGACAAACAAAGATATATTTCTGATTTATACAAATTAGTAATTAATAACACAATAGCAACAATAATAATGATTAATAATAAGTGAGTGAGAAGACAATGTGTTCATTCTTTCACTTTTTCACAAGACATAATTGATTTTCCCAGAAGTTCCAAGTGTACCGAACCGAAAACTGTGACCACAAAATTGAGATATGAACCAAATAGTGCATGTGGTGAACCATTCCACCACTGATAAATTTGTATTATTAGCCATTAAATATCAGATCGGAATGAAAGAACACCCTCTTCCCTACCCCTAAGTACCGGTAAGTGTCTATACAACGTGATAAATTTTCCCGCAAACTATGTATAACGAATGTGGATGTTTTCTTTTTTTTCTTTTTTATTTTGTGTGTGAGCAAAAAAAAATTGTCAATTGTGAGCTAGTAGGTTAAATTAAATTGGGCTTGTTACTTTTTGACTGCCACTCACATTTTTTTATTTAAACAGCAGCCGCCTGTTGATGAAGCTTTCAGTGATTGAGCAGCATTTAACGAGAAATGCTACATTGGGGGAATTGTTGTACCTCAAAAATCATCACTCATCAGGAGACCGCATTCAACCATGAACATTACATTGTCGAATAAAGGCAAGCTATTTTCAACACTTTTGGTTGGTCAAAAAAATGTGTAAAAATAACACCCACACATGTGGAGTGACCAATAGCATAGATTTGTGAAAAAATATGAAATTGGACGGAGCCGAAATTCAAACCCTGGATCTCTGTACTGTGAGGGGGACATGCTAACTTACTCAGCCACCGTGACACCATCAGCAACAATATATAGCCAAGCTTTTCTTCCCACACTGATTTCAAACATTCCTGACTCAAAACAAATGCATTAAATGCCTGAACTTTGACCAAGAGCTACTCAACTCACCAGGCACCTGCAGCACCTCCATTCGGTCCAGCAGGGCCGGGGGGATAGTCGCAGTGGTGTTGGCCGTGGCAATGAAGAGCACTTGAGAGAGATCAAAAGCCACATTGAGATAGTGGTCTGTGAAGCTGTGGTTTTGCTCCGGGTCGAGCACCTAAGGTAAGGGAGCAAATATTAACAGTCAGCTGATGTTTGCAAAAAGGACCTCATGCAAGGCTGATTAAGCCTTTCTAGGGAAGATGTATCATTGTGTAAGATCGTATACAAAGATGGACAATTTACAACATTTTGCCGGTCCATCATCATTTTTTCCAAGCCGAACCAAACTGGAATTGCCAGTCAGTCAGTCCATCATGTTATTTTATCCATGCTTCCTTCAGCAAATATCTCTGGTCCACCAGTCAGTCAAAAAATCAAAATCAAAACAAAAAAAACAAAACACATGACAGTCCAACAGATGAAAAATCCAGTTTGATTAAATGGTAAATGGAGTACACTATCAGTGTATCTACATCATACGGTGGATGCCCATAAAGCTTTACACATGTACCCTCATGTACATTTCACACAGACTTATTTGTCAATCTATCTGAGCCATTAAGAACAGCGAGAGCACGCCGCAGCTGTTTTAACTCCTAAAATAACAACAAGCTTCCAGTTAAAGTTTGACAGAGGAAAAGTCATTCTCCATAAGATGATTGCAACATGATGAAAAGGGCAAACCTCGAGCAATGCAGCTGCAGGGTCTCCTTGCAGGCTCTTCCCTAGTTTGTCCACTTCATCCAGGAGGAAAACTGGATTGTTGACGCCCACTGTCTTCAAACCGTTGATGATGCGGCCCGGCATGCTGCCTACATAAGTACGTCTAGAGTCAGATGTAAACATAAGGCAAGGGTTTAAGTGTCAGCCATTTAAATTGCTTCTTTATTTCGAAATCAATCATACTGGTCAACATTCATTTTGTTACCAAGAAAGTTTGAACAGTTTTAGTGTGTTTGGATGTCGCCGAAGATGAAAATGACATTGTTTTTTTTTTTTTTTTCCGGAATTAGAGCTACTTTTTGAGATAGTCCAGGTTATTGCCTTAAAAGAGTGTGAAAAAATATAAAAGTTATAACGTTAGTATTCTTCACATGCTATAACTTTAATCAAGCTGAAGCTGTCTTTTCAAGCATGCCCATAGGGCATTCTTTCATTTCTGATGTGGTATCGTGGAAGACGGCAATTATTATCACAGAGAGAATTCTACATGCAAATCATGATTCATGTGAAAATCAAACAAAAGGTTTGGGCAATATTAGCAGTAAACAAATGCAAAAACAGGTGACGTCAAAACAACCACTACTTTTAATAACAATTAAGTAGATTTCCTAAACTGTCAAAGTACATTAATTATCGTTCACTTAATTGTCAAAAAAAAAAATCCAGTTTTTCAAAAACTACAGCCAAATCAAAGGAATGGGTGCAATTTTCCAACTACGCAGCCCAAAATTATCCAGAAACCACTACGATATCCTTGGCATTCCAATTTTTTTTTTTCAGGGGGGATTTATTCGTATGAAAATCTGAATCGCCACTTTATGATGACTATAACTTTTTACCATGAGGGGGGTCAGAAAAATGTTTGAAAAAATCTGTGAAGAGGTGAATCCATGGGTATCGGTATGGATATAACCTAACCCTAACCCTACATACAGTCAGCAGCAACCCCCTGATTATTTTCAGATCAGGAATGTAGCCCGCACGCTTCTTGACGAATAGGTGGCGGTCTGCAAAAAATGAACTGGTCCCTGGCGGATGAAAGTTTGTGGTCCACTGCTTTCGAGTAATAGATCATAGATATTTCACCTGACACCTCACAAGGTGACAGTTTGATTATTCAGAAGAAACAGTAAGCAGATGAGCAATGCAAAACGTAGTACCAGCCCATTTGTTTATAACAAATCCAGCCACAAATAATTCATCCCAGTCTTGTGTTGCAAACATACCATTCCATTGCAACATTCCACTATTTTGTCATAATGGTGAGAAAAATAGCCTTATTATCCCGACGGGAGAAAATTGGACAAACAAAAAAGAAAACAAGAACAAGCAAATAAAGGACAGATACATGACAATTTTTTTTTTTTTTTTGGAGGGGGGAGTAGTCACTTCAAACGGTCTGCACAGCCTATAAAACCACTAAATCACATCAGGAAAGTATGAGTCTTACAGTCTAATTTTTGACTGATTACAATCTCTTTGCAAAGCAGTTAAAGTGAGAACAGCTCTGAACATCACAGCAAGTCTTCTGGTTACAGCTACAGCAAGGGAGTCAAACTCATTTTGGTCACGGGCCACTTTGGCGTTAACATCAACAATGAAACCGAATAAATGTTTAATCATCACATCGTATTATTTACTTGTACAGAAAAAAAAAGATGGATGACTAGTTTTGAAATTAGCCAACTATATTTGTTTGTTCAATTCTTGTTCAAGTGAATGTAAGCAGGGGAACAAAATTATTGCAAAATCTCAGTGTTGGTTACACATGACAATTTGACATTTTGGTACAGATTTTAGCAAGGATCATGGAAGATGACACACATGATTTGCTTTCACAGGCCACATAAAATGACGTGGTGGGCTGAATCTGGCCCCCAGGCCTTGAGTTTGACACCTGTGAGTTACCGTTCCTTCATTTGACGGCTTTTGTTATTGGATATTACTACAGACCATTGAATGCTGCTATAATGTACCTTTGACCAAAGATGTAAAATGCTTGACTGAGTGTGTGGTATTGGAATTAAGATTTATTCCCCTGGCAGGGTCACCAATGGCAAACAAGTCATAGGTGAGGGACCAAACCAAAGATGGTTTAGAGACCCCCTGGCGTGAGGTCAAAAGCAAAGGGTGTAGCTCAGTTCCAACAGTCACTCTTCCCGGCTTGTCACATACTGTATGCTGGCGTGAGGATGTGTAATGCCCAATCGATTGCGAAGCCACCCCAATGAGGGACCCGGAGGCCACGAAGAGCATTCAAAGTGTCTCTTATCAACGTGCCCTTGAATTAACATGCTGACATGCTGAATAAAATTATATTTTAAGCAGAACGGCTCATTGTTTTTTACCGACACAAGACCACAACAATGTAATTATAGGCAATTTTATTACTGTGAATATTGCGACATCCCTAATTAGCATTTTTTTCCCATTAACATTATCTGATATAATCACCAGTTATAATTTGCGGCAGGACAATTTTGGACCTCAGGTCACACATTGATGACCAGCGATTAGAAATATTAATATAGTCAATTATTATGACTTTGAGGAGATTGGAGTCATGGTCTGCAGTCAAGCTCAGTCCCTAGCCCTTGCGAATAGCTCGGGTCCACTGTACCTGTGTCCTCGGATGTCCGACTGGTCACAAACACCCCCAAGAGCGATGCGATGAAACTCTCTGCCCAGGGTCTTGGCGATAGAGCGCCCCACACTGGTCTTGCCGACTCCTGGAGGTCCCACAAAGCACAGGATCGGGCCCTGATGACAAGTCCAAAGTTGTGTCAATTTATTGTTGAAAGAAACAGTCATGTATCAGGTCATCCACAAGAGGAACCTTCAGTGAAGCTTTTAGCTGTCGAACAGCCAGGTACTCCAGCACTCGTCTCTTTAGTTTGTCCATTGCATAGTGGTCATTATCCAACAATGTCCGGGCAGCATGGATATCCAAGCAGTCTGTGGAAACGTACAGAAGGAAGCCACAAAAAGTCAGTGATAAAGTCGGGATTTTTTCACATGAAGATCAAGAGAGTTTTACACATTTAAATCAACAATGACGTTCTAGTGATACAGCCAAGTAGCACACTTTTCAAGACAGAATTAATCAACATTCAGTTCCACACAATTGACCAAATGTTTGTGTCAGAGCATTTGCAGAATTACGTGAAACGACTGAAAAATGGGTTTTCTCCGGGTACTCCAGTTCTCTCCCACATTCCAAAAACATGTATGGCAGGTTAATGGAACACTCTAAATTGTCCCTAAGTGAGAGTGTGTGCGCGATTTTTTGTTCTTCTATGTGTATCCTGTGATTGGCTGGCAACCAGTTCAGGGTGTACCCCACCTGCTGCCCGAAGACAGAAAATGGATGGATAAAATAACTGATTGAACGACTGGCAATCCCTTACTGGGCAGTCGAATTTATACTTGATGGCATATTTTTGTTGGACATTGCTCAGAGAAGCAGACCACACACATGGGCATGCAAGGAAGAAGTCGGTGTGATGAAGCACGCAAAAAGGTGCTGCAAAAGTGGCTAAGTACGCTTTCAAAAAATTCTGTCCTTGACAGAAGTATATGCTCCATTAAGTGTACGTAATTGCAGTTAGCAATGTCCCTCAAGCATAACTGTTGAATGATAGGGGGCGGAGATCAGAGATTTGGGGAACACCATAGGTCATAGGCTCTCATTGCAAAGAATGTAATTAATGTAGGATTAAACAGTGTCTTGAGCCTTAAAGAAACTCCAAATAACTTTGAGGAAACTACAGTAACGGCAGAACTGAAACGGTCAACAACTTTTAACTTGCTTTTTTACATTTCTTGTTTTTGAATGAGAGCTATTGCGGTTGTCTCTTGTCAAGCACACAGCATTCTGTTATCAATTCAGGGAATGTGTTATCAGTCAATCAATCAATCAATTAATCAAACTTTATTTATATAGCACTTTTCATACATAAAAATGCAACTCAAAGTGCTGTACAATGCTTAAAAACATCAAACTTACATAAAAAATACATTTTATATATATATATATAATACATACATACATACATACATATACACCTATCACATATATCAAGACTAGCAATGTTATTTAAAAGCCAAGCTAAAAAGATGTGCCTTAAGCCTCCTCTTAAAAACGTCAACAGTCTCTGCAGACCTGATGTCCTCTGGCAGGCAATTCGATAGCTGGGGACCAAAATGGGTGAATGTAGCCTCACCATGTGTTCTTGTCCTCACCCTGGGAATCATTAAAAGGCCAGTGCCAGGGGACCTCAAGATCCGCCACGGCTAATATGATAAAAGCAGGTCAGGTAAGTAAGATGGCCCAAGACCGTTAAGGCATTTAACAACTAATAAAAGCACTTTAAACTCAATCCTAAAACACACAGAGAGCCAATGCAGCGATTTTGACACTGGTGTAATGTGTTCCCGCCCTCTGTTCCTTGTCAAGACTCGTGCGAGCCATGTTACAAAATAAAAAGGAAAAAAAGAAACCTTGCCAAGTCAATAAGACGCAAACCTGAATGCAGTCCTGGTTATTAATTTGATATCCAGAGCATGTTTCTGTGCAGCTACTTGGCACATGAGGAGCCTCTAACAGTGATTTGGAAGACAGAAGATGCAGCCAGGGCTGCTTGCAAGGTAACAAGGATTTCTCTCCGGTAAAATAAGGATATGTTTTTATCAGCCTTCACAATAAGTCACCCAGAGTTACTCAAGAAGGCCTCGAGTGTTGAATTTCAGACAAATGGAAACAACATACAAACCATAATCCCACTTTAGTCGGGATGTTCTGTAAAAGATGAATTAAAACAGAATAAAATGATTCCCTTTAGAAAAAGTCGTATTTATGAAGTATGCTTTATAAACTATACTTATACTATAAGTATATAAAGTGTACTTTTTTCCTTCTAAATTGGAACAAATTTTGTTTTAAAAGTATACTGTAACTGTCCTTATACTTTTCAGTACAAGCGAAGTATACTTAAGCATACTTCTGAGAAGTTAATAAAAGTATAGGACTTAAAAAGCGCACTAAAAGCATCCAGTTTAGTATAAAAAAAAGTTTACATATGGTATACTTGAATAAGATAATTTTTGCAAAGTGTTTGGAAATTTTTTTCCGTCTACAGTCACTGAAATACACTTAAAAAAAAGATATTCAATATGCAAAAATAACACAAAATGGTAAAAAATGGGTGGAAATTACAAATAAAGGAGAGTTTAGCCAAGCATTTGCAAAGTGGCTCCAACTCACAGGTACATCCTTGATCTTTCTAATACTGCTTGTTTTAAAGTTATTTTCAAACGCAATTTTTTTGGGGGGGAGAAGCAAGCAATAACTGTAATTAAAATGTGATTACCTTTGGTGCTTTTGCTCCATGGAAGCTCTACCATCAAGTCCAAGTAGTTTCGAGTGAGGGCATATTCAGGCATAGACTGCGGCATCTTCTTCAATCTAGATAAAAGATGAAAATTTGCAACTTTTTTTTTCGAACAAGGACTCACTCAACAGTGGCATAACCAGAGTTTGCAGTAAGGAGTTACAAATAAATCGTTTTTAGTAAGTTACAATTTCAGTGACATAAGATGTCTGATTAGTGACTACCGGTAGATGTTTTTCCCTCTAAACAGGCCCACTCTTAGCACCCAAAATCAGTGTCGCACAGAGGTTTTAAATAATCTCTGATTCAAATAAAGTAAACACGATGAGTGAGAGCCCACTCTGCTGCATGATCCAAATGTAATGTCATTGGTTGGCCTTTCAATGACCGCTGATTGCCAAAGTAAAGGGGTGAAAAGTTTTCTAAACTACCGGTACTAACTTTTTAATTATTATACCAATCTGTGGCTCTTTGGCGTGGATATAGAAAGTAGGCCTATTGGATTACCAGATTATCAATTGCTTGGCCGTATTGTTGAAAGCCATGAATGCATTATTAAATTTCATAAATGTCATAGTACAAGTCCTAACACAGTGAATTTTGTGAAAGTAATCCAAAAGTGTTACGAGTACCACGTGGTATGTTCATTCAATGACTCATTGAGTTTCATTTTTATTTTTTAATTGCCCAACAGAAGCTTGGAGAACAGCATACCAGTAAGAAAAAGGCACGGCTAGATTGTCTCGGTGAATGGCTAAGGAGGAAGGTAACTGTATTTGATTGGAGTCAAAAGTGACTGAAGAGTTGGAATTGTGTGTCAATCGGTGATCATGTTTTTCTTTGAGTTGAATAGAGAGAAAGGCACTCAAAGTTAAGAGAAGCACAGTGATTTGTTCTCAAAGGCCACCAGGCCCCTTGAGGTTTGTTGTTTTTCACCCTTTTTAACCATGTTACTGAAATACAATCATCTTGTTTTATCATTTCATTAAACATCTGAATCAACTACTTTAAAAGAAAAACGGAGCGCACCAACTGCCTGTGGCTGGAAGCATTCATAACAGTTAAAGGCTCAGACGCAATTTTGTTCCCAGGAATATTGCTATCGGGTGTAACATCCACAGTCGAACAGTCTGTTAGGAACTCAGATTTGGTCGACTGCCATCACAAAATTCCTCCCTGATATCAATTCTATTTGGAATATGTACTCCGTTTTCCCACCCAAAGACACCACGTGGTATGTTCATTCAATGACTCATTGAGTTTCATTTTTATTTTTTAATTGCCCAACAGAAGCTTGGAGAACAGCATACCAGTAAGAAAAAGGCACGGCTAGATTGTCTCGGTGAATGGCTAAGGAGGAAGGTAACTGTATTTGATTGGAGTCAAAAGTGACTGAAGAGTTGGAATTGTGTGTCAATCGGTGATCATGTTTTTCTTTGAGTTGAATAGAGAGAAAGGCACTCAAAGTTAAGAGAAGCACAGTGATTTGTTCTCAAAGGCCACCAGGCCCCTTGAGGTTTGTTGTTTTTCACCCTTTTTAACCATGTTACTGAAATACAATCATCTTGTTTTATCATTTCATTAAACATCTGAATCAACTACTTTAAAAGAAAAACGGAGCGCACCAACTGCCTGTGGCTGGAAGCATTCATAACAGTTAAAGGCTCAGACGCAATTTTGTTCCCAGGAATATTGCTATCGGGTGTAACATCCACAGTCGAACAGTCTGTTAGGAACTCAGATTTGGTCGACTGCCATCACAAAATTCCTCCCTGATATCAATTCTATTTGGAATATGTACTGCGTTTTCCCACCCAAAGACAGCTGGGATAGGCTCCAGCACGCCCGTGACCTTGGAGGTGAGGATAAGTGTTTCAGAGAATGGACGGATGGATAGTTCCAGAGGCAGGCTGCATGGGCAAGAGGCAGGTACGTGCTGGAAATTCGGCCCGAGAAATGTGTTCGATGGCTGAAGGTAGGGGTGGTTTTAGCCACCGGCTGTCACGCACGTGAAGTATTCGTCAACTGGGAGAGAGGGTGGGGTTGGTGGACGGCGGCCGTCACGTGACAACACGTAATCGGCAGTGGCAGGAGCGGATGGGAACTGTTTGATGTACGGCTCATCAGCAAGCTCTGAAGGAACCTGATAACGAACCTGCTCATTTGAATTAGATGTGTTGCAGCAGGGAGAGATGGAAAACAAAAACATGCAGCAATGTGGACCTTGAGGACCGGAGTTTGAGACCCCTCGTGAACAGGATCCCATGTGTAGAGCAAGTGTGTCAAGCTCATTTTTGTCAGGGTCCACATTGTAGTTAAGATTTGCCTTGGAGGGCTGTTTTGACTGTGAAACCATTTAAACAGGGGTGCACATAAGTGGTGCGCCAGTATGCACGTGCACTGAAAACATCTGTGTGTGGATGAGATTCAACTGTCAGTGCACTTTTACGCATTGTGGAATTTGACGTTTGATTTGCTTTCGCAAACCACATAAAATAAATGTCGCGGTCCAGATGTGGCCCCTGGGACTTAGGTTAGACACATGTAGTGTCGAGAATGGATTGATAAATGGATAAAATGCAATAAATTATGTTAGACTTTTAAGTCCTAGACGTATTTTCAATTTAATTTGTAAAATAACTAAATTAGTTAATGTCAGTAACTGATATGATATGGTGACGCAATGGAGCAAACCTGGAAGTAACTTAATAATAAGCAAATATAATATGACACATACAAGAACAAACTGAATAAAAGTAAGCCTCAGCAGGGATGACTCGAGGAACACAATATTTCAAGAGTTCAAAACCTGTTCAGTTGCATTCAATCCAATGAATGAGTTTGATCTCATAATGAATGAACACATTTCTGTGTTGGGGATTATTTGAAGCTTACAAAAACAACATTCACCTTTTGAGCTCTTTTAAGCAAACTCTGAGAGCTGCATCTGGCATGTTGGCCGCATGCGCCTTCCTCTCCAGGGAGGCTGTATCATCACTATCGTCCTCATCATCTTCCTCGTTCAGATTGAAGTGTCGGCCCGGAAACACTCCACCTTTGTGCACGGGTAGCACCTTAACAAGACAGTAGACCCGGTTGATAATAATATTCTGACTCCAGATGCTGATATGCTTTCTACCTTCTTTTCCGGGTCAGGCATCATTCTCCGAGTTTGCTGCAGCAGTTTAAGTCCTTCTATCTGTCTGGTCAGCATGGGCAATGTTTTCCTAAAACGCTCCTCCAAGATAACGGCATCCAGTACCTTTATGACAAAGTTCAATTGTTCAACCAATTACATTTTCAACACGTAACTAATAACTGCATCAGAGTACACTTTAAATGCAAGAGTCGCGCTCCCTGTTTGCTAATTTCTCCGTCAAAGTTTCCCCCACAAAACCGGTGTCAAAAGACATGGCTACAATACAAAGTGCAAATGTCCGTATGCATATAATGCAAATAATCCCCGAATTTTCGTCGCGGGCAGTTATGCACATGATTGGTTACAGTCACACAACATTGCTTGCACTATCACAAAGTATGTCTGTAATAATCAACTTCAACAATATAACTCATTCAACTTCAAACTTTTTACAGCCAGCACCACCTAAAAAAATAGGTAGTTTTACAAGTACTGGTACCAGCATTGTAGTACAGTAACATAGTGGGCCTAGCTAAGTTTTCATAAAATGAGGTTTTAGACCTAAAATATACCTTTAATCATTATTGTAGGCATTTCAGCATTATGCAAAGTTGAAATACAGTGAAACTCCTCTAGAACGAAACCTGCATGGGCGAAAATACCCCCTTATGTGAAAAAATCTTCATGCATTAACACAATTCCCATTCTCCTGCCCCCCATACGACGAAAAACCCCCTGTTGCGTTATACGAAATCATTTTGTCTGCTCCAGCCTCGCGAAGACATTCACTACAACGAAGTCTTATCCAACAGCGACCTCTACTGCTTCGTTCGAAAAAAGGCAACAGCAACCACCACACTGGTTTACATAGTGAACGATGTTTATTTCGGTCACAGCTGCGAGTTTCCTGGGCTCAACATACTCATAGCTGCTCTGCTATTGGCTTACCGAGCATCATCCTGGCCTCCGATTGGCCAAGAGGCCACATAGACCTC
Source organism: Hippocampus comes (assembly GCF_001891065.2). NCBI lineage: Eukaryota > Metazoa > Chordata > Actinopteri > Syngnathiformes > Syngnathidae > Hippocampus > Hippocampus comes. The sequence continues at coordinate 1,485,613 of NW_017805841.1, read as the reverse complement.
ACTGTCTATGTGTGTAGATACTGAAGCTAGATCCGTAGCATCCGATTAGCTGCTCAGAGTAAATTGCT